>NW_021484153.1:0-235 GCF_001605985.2 Dendrobium catenatum | reverse complement strand
TTTGTCTAGCTCTCCAATCTACTGTAATTTGATCACCTCTAAATTAAGGGATGAGTCAACCCTTGTAATTCACTTAAGTTTAGTAGAATATTTTCACCTGGGCGAGGCCCAGTGGTTTTTCCCTCTTCGTTCTTTCCACGTAAAAAAGATTAGATGTTTTACTTCTCTTTTTCTGTTTGTGTGTTGGATATTCGTGCATCGCTAAGACAAAAAATTTTCTCACTCTACCACCGCG
>NW_021484152.1:0-341 GCF_001605985.2 Dendrobium catenatum | reverse complement strand
GTTCATTTTATCTTATTTTATTAATTGTAATTTTTATTTAATTATGCATTTTTTTCTTTTTACCCTTACTTAAGGGATTTGTTTTATGTAAGCCCAAGGGGAAAAATTGTCTTTTAGTTTCTTTTAATGCTTGATTAATAAAATTTCTGAGATGTTTGTTCTTCTTGTCTTGCTTGAGAGCTTGAGCGAGAGAATGGGACCTAGGAGAGGCTCCACCCGAAATACCCAACAGTTCACGTGGTGAGCTCTTGGCCTTACTTTTATCTTGTTATTTTCTTCTTCCCCTTGCCAACTCCCTGCAGCACTTCCTATCCAAAATCCTCCCACATCCCGCCGGCACA
>NW_021484151.1:0-473 GCF_001605985.2 Dendrobium catenatum | reverse complement strand
CTTGATGTTGTTGTTGTTGTTGTTGTTGTTGTATGATATTTATGAGGTTCAAACCAAAGACTGTGGAAACAACATCCAAGGCCCTAATTGAAACACCTAGAAGTTTGGGTAGCATTTAAATGTATAAAAGAAGATTATGTCTCAAGCTTGCATATTGATACTTAGAAGGTAACAAGGATGCTATGATGATAGCATGTGAAAGCAAGAATAGAACCACTTATATGATGTAAAACTCCAGATAGTGGGATCAACTATTATGGATGTGTTTGAGACAAATTTTTTCATAGCCTTATTTTATAGGTTGCTGCAAAGTTTAAAATTACGTAATTGGGTATTGAAGCGTTTTCCGTTCGTGAGGCGAGGTGTAAGCCTCAATAGGGGTGTCAAGGTTCAGGTCGAACCCGACACTGATCAGCTACTGTTTGACACGATCCAACCGGGTTGACAAGTTGACCCGACTCGACACGAAACTC
>NW_021484150.1:0-232 GCF_001605985.2 Dendrobium catenatum | reverse complement strand
GCAAAAGGCCAAAATAAGGTTTGACTCCTAGAATGCTTTTGGGAGATAATAGGGATGGGAATGACCTTATGCTCACAATAAAATTGGTGAAAAATATATCAAACTATATAAGTAAGGAATCAAAACATAAAATGTAATGTATAATTATTATAAGGAATGAATTTTTCTTGTGAATTCAAAAAATTAATGTGCTCACAATGGACATAATAATCGATAACTTCCTAGAAAGCCA
>NW_021484149.1:0-342 GCF_001605985.2 Dendrobium catenatum | reverse complement strand
CTTTTGTCTAGCTTCTGCCTTCCAATTTCTTCGGCCACTTGGATTTATAGTGTTTTTTATGACTGATTCAACTTGGGCTGGTTGCTGTTCAAATGAAGGATTTTCAACTGCTGTTGAAAAATAAACTTTTCTGGCTTCCTTCTTCCACTTTTTGCCACTATACAAACGGGAAGAAACCACGATGTCTGGTTGCAGTTCTAATGGAGAAGTGCTTCCATTGGACTTGAAGCTCAAGAAAGTGTTATCTGATACTGATATAGTAGGCCAAAACATTTGCTGCTTGGTTGTGTAGGATCTCAGCATATCTGCTTCAAGGCGCTTCTTTGCCCTGTATTTTCTTTG
>NW_021484148.1:0-213 GCF_001605985.2 Dendrobium catenatum | reverse complement strand
CCATATTGCTTGTTTTGTTCTCCGATTCTTTTGCTTTTATTTTATCGAACAACTTCGCAATGTTCTTGAAATTTTGGCAGAAACTTCTTCTCTATCTGTGTATCATCATTTTTCCAAGCTATCATTTTATCAAAAGAATTTGCAATACTACTCTTAAGGAGTTCAGATAAAACTTGCGCTTGATGAGTCTTTTTCCATGAATAAAAGTTTCTC
>NW_021484147.1:0-321 GCF_001605985.2 Dendrobium catenatum | reverse complement strand
AAATAAATAAGATTCAGTGATAATAGTGTAGATGATTTCTAAGTTGTTGCCAATTATGTCAGCGTTTTTGAGGAATTAAATGTGGATGTGTAAAAAATTGAGAAAGAATGGATTTGGAGTTAAACATGATGTTATATGATACTTTTATATAAATTCTATATCTCTTCTGGTCAAAATTTTTTGGGGTTGGTATTTCATGTTGTTTTGCTCTTATAATATTTGGATTTCAATTCGATTTCATGCAATTTATCACTTGCCGCTTTACGTCTTATGCAATTTTTTGTTTTATTTATTTTTATTTATTTATTATTTATTTTTTTC
>NW_021484146.1:0-317 GCF_001605985.2 Dendrobium catenatum | reverse complement strand
CAGGACGTTTCTTCACCGACCGCAGTTTCGTGATCCCGTGGAATTCACGGAATCCGATGACGACATTGATTTTTCCCTGCGTCCTGGATTTACTGATTCTGGAGATGATGCAATTCCGCGCTACTATGATCGTCCCAGACACCGAAACCAGCGTCCCTCGCATCCGGGCGAGTTTCGGGTGAAATTAGACATTCCCTTCTTTGAAGGACGACTACACATTGAGGATTATTTAGACTGGGAAAGATCGGTCGAAGCTTTTTTTGAATATATGGAGATCAGTCCTGACAAACAAGTCAAATACGTGGCTTGTAGATTGA
>NW_021484145.1:0-229 GCF_001605985.2 Dendrobium catenatum | reverse complement strand
TTTTTCTCTTAGTTATAATTTTAACAAAATTTTAATTAAAATTATTAAATAAGAAATAAATAAACCCTGAAAAAAACCTACAATCCATCCACCAAAATCGCAACATCAAAACTTCAAACATAGTCTGATGAGGCTCTAATAGAAATAGTCGGACAGATAGTTATGAATCTCTCGGCTAATTTAAACAAAAAGCCTCAACCACGTTTCTCATACAAATCAAAAGCTCAGA
>NW_021484144.1:0-449 GCF_001605985.2 Dendrobium catenatum | reverse complement strand
TATCTAAAATGGGTAATCGTGATACAAAAGGCTTGGGTTTTATGGCAGCAGAACATACTGAGCAAAATGTATGTCATACGATAAATGACAAAAATCCGATGACTGAGAACATGGATATAAATGAAGAAAAAGATATGAAGGCTAAACCTGCACCAGAAGAACTTGAAGATGGTGGACAAGCTGCTACCATGGATGAGCTGAAGGAAATAAACTTGGGAACTGATGAGGACCCTCGCCCGACCTTCATTAGTGCTCTTCTCTCTAAGAATAAAGTTGAAAAGATGAAAGTATTACTCAGTGAATTCAGAGACTGCTTTGCTTGGACATACGATGAAATGCCAGGCTTATCCCCTGATATAGCTGTTCACAAATTAGCAATCAAACCAGGTGCAGTACCTGTTAAGCAAGCTCTAAGGCGAATGAGGTTGGAGATCGAAGAACAAGTGATT
>NW_021484143.1:0-343 GCF_001605985.2 Dendrobium catenatum | reverse complement strand
TGGGATTTTGGATGATCTTTGGAATTTTTGGATTTTGGATTTTTGTGGAGTTTTTGGGTGAACTTTTAGGATATTTGAAATGAACTTTTGGGAGAATTGAAAAGTATTTGGGAACCCCTCCGGTTGAGATAATCATTCAACGCGGCCATCATCGGGGTGTTGTGGTGTCATTTCTCTTTATGGATTGAACCTTGTCGACTCTGTCGGACTGTCGACAGAGGATCGAGTTTTGTAGGCTTTGAGCCTTCGTTATTAGTGAATTCTTTTTGTTATAGGCCTTAAAGGCCTAATATGAATGTATTAAGATAAATATATCGGTCGTAGCAATCATATATTTGTTTGA
>NW_021484142.1:0-1728 GCF_001605985.2 Dendrobium catenatum | reverse complement strand
TGCGGGCAGCCGAGTGTGGGGCGGGCAAGCTAGGGTAGGTTCGCAGGCAGCCAGGCAGTCATTTCAAATGGGTTTCTGGGTTGACCCGGCAACCCGTCGGGTCAACTTGAACCCGACATGTTTTTCAAACGGGTCGAATTCAGGAACTCGAACACGACCCGTTTTGGAAACGGGTCGTGTCTAACCCTAAATTTTCTGGTCGGGTCTCGTGTCGTGTCAAATATTGACACTCCTAAGAATGATGAAGAGGAAATGAAAAAATCATGATGGGGTATCGTTGCAGGAAGGGTTTAATGCTATACATTTTTTCAAAGAACCATCTTTCTCTCTGTGCATGCTCGATCGAACCTCTACACCATCAAGCCACCTTTTGTGCCACCCTTAGCCTGTCCACCTAATTTGCAAGTCAACTCCTCTCAAACTCCAACCCATTGTCGTCATGTCCCACACCAGCATCAATCGAATGAAATCATAATGGAGAGGGTGCAGTTGGAGTTGATATGTCACAAAAAATGTGTCTTGATCGAGCATGAATCTCGATGCAAATATATGAGATTGAAAATTCAAAAATTGAAATCGGGATCATCAAATCTCAAATTTCAGCATGCTTATAGTCATATTGAGCATCCCAAGAATACAAACCCAACGACATCAAATTTGATCAAATCTGAGCCCAATTGAGTCCAAATCAAAGGTTCAAAGCTTATTTAGAAGCTTCAGAGCATTAATTGAACTACAAAATGATATCCAAATATGATATGCTTATAGTCAAATCGAGCGGCTCGACGAGACGAATCCAACGAGCCCAATATCAATTAGTTTTGACATATCTAGGACATTTAAATGCTTGATAAATGATTAAGGAGATCACTACTAGCTGTCCGATGATACATTCTCAACATGTCTTTGATCTTCTCCATATTTATTAGCCATGCCACTTCCAAAATACTATAAACATTCCCATCATTCTTCACATGAGAGGGGTAGGGCAAAAAATAAAAGAGAAAACTTGGCGAGCTCCCTAGCCGTCAGCCACCAGCGGATCTCTTCTTGACCACCGACCGTCATTGGACTTTAGCCTATTCATCGAGATCTCTTCCCGACCATTGACATTCGCTAGACTTTCGCTTGTTCATCAGATGTAGCAGGATCTCTTCCCGATCACTAACAATCGTCGGAGTTCTGCCCGCCCATCGACCATTGTCGTATCTCTTCCCAACCATCGACCGTCGTCATATTTTTGCCCATTCGTGTGCCACCGCCTGATTTCTTCACGATCAGCAATCATCGCCAGACTTCTGCCTGTTTGTTGAATATCACTGGATCTCCGACCATCTCCAGACCTATGTTGAACATTCTCTTAACTATTGATACCCGATTTCTGATATATATCGTATCCATCCGAAGTTTAGCAATATCTTCAACATATTGTATTCAAATTGTTCCTAATTTGAAGAATGGGTCAACTTTTGTAACAGATTTAAACAATAATGAAATCTTTTCAACTAAGTGATGCCCCATGGATATCTCATTTTCAAGATTTTCTACGTGAAAATCTCGGTATTTCTTTATCATTTCAATTACATGTTTGTGCGTTGAATTTTTGTGTATGGCTAAGACGTAAAATCCTTCCACTCTATTGCCTCGAATTTCTAAGCCTGCAACATGAGTTATATTTTATGTTATTCAAAATTTTGAATGTTGCTCAAGATATTTGATTAAATTTTA
>NW_021484141.1:0-200 GCF_001605985.2 Dendrobium catenatum | reverse complement strand
CCATTCATCTCCTTAATAACATTAGTAATTTCCATTTTAGAAGGAACTTGGCAAAGAAAAACATTATCATCCTCATTGATAATCTTAGGAATAATAGAAGGATTAGCTAAAGGATTAATAATAGAAGGCTTACCAAGCATGTTCTTGAAGAAATCCACACCATAATTACAAATTAAGTCATCATTATCTAACATAATGCC
>NW_021484140.1:0-276 GCF_001605985.2 Dendrobium catenatum | reverse complement strand
GGCGTGACATCTGGTGAGGCTTCCCGGAGATCCGCCCGTCTAAAAACAACGTCAGAAGTGGGCCCCAAAAAGGACCCATAATGACACTCCTCCAGACGGTAGACACCTTGGTGAATCCTCCAGGGGATCCCGTTGCTTGTTATCCTCTCCAAAAGAGGAAACCAACTTTGATCGTAGCCCGTTGGTCGAAGAAGTCTCCTTGCTGAATCAAGAACCAGAGATCCAATGGCATCGCCGCTCGTATCTGCAAGCGTCGCGACCTGCTGCTAAAAATCC
>NW_021484139.1:0-283 GCF_001605985.2 Dendrobium catenatum | reverse complement strand
TCACTATCAAAAAGAAATGAAAATGAGAATATTCGATGATTGTGTATTAAGTGCGGACATTGATTTGGTGTTGTGGAAAGAAAATAAAAAATTTATTTTAAATCCTATCAAATACAATAAATTATATTTTAAAAAATTCATAAAATATTTAAAATACGCGTGTCCAATTTGTATTTAATATTTTTTAATCGGACACGTTTTCGGTGTGTCGGACGAGTGTCGTGTCGGATACGGTGTCGGACACTGCACGCCTCTTTGAGGAAAATTGTCGATGCATTATAGA
>NW_021484138.1:0-338 GCF_001605985.2 Dendrobium catenatum | reverse complement strand
CCATCTAAAATTGTTTAATAATATATTTTTACATCGTGCTTTCACCTTAAATCAAAAACAACTCACTCTTCAAATAAATATAAGATGAATTATAGATCGAGTTCATTTGATAGCTCAAAAATATTCATTAGATATGTTCATGAACAAACTTGTTTGATAGTTTAAAAAACTATGTTAGATATGTTCAAGAACATGCCCAATGTAATTTTTTGTTGGAACGCTCAATAAAACTCATTTGTTAAGTTAACATACATCTAGAAATAGAGCTTGTTTTTAGCTCGATACGACTCATTTGTTTAAAGCTCATTAAGCACAAAATAAATCAAACATGAACCAAA
>NW_021484137.1:0-249 GCF_001605985.2 Dendrobium catenatum | reverse complement strand
ATTGTTTCAAATGGATGTCAAAAGTGCCTTTTTGAATATGGTTATTGAAGAAGATATTTTTGTAGAACAACCTCGAGGCTTTGAAAATTCAAACTACCCAAATCATATTTTTAAGTTAAAGAAGGCATTATATGGATTGAAACAAGCACCTAGAGCTTGGTATGAGAGGTTGAGCACCTTCCTACTTGAAAGTTCTTTTGAAAAAGGAAGTATGGATACAACTCTTTTTTTAAAGAAATTTGGAAAGGA
>NW_021484136.1:0-293 GCF_001605985.2 Dendrobium catenatum | reverse complement strand
GGTAACCTTCTCCCAAGGAATATGGTGGTTCAAGAACCCTGATTCAGAACTCAGCTTTTCTGCCAGAATGGAAAGGCCGTCGCGAGCATCTGGAAGGAAGATATACATAGAGAATCGTCTCTCATCCTCACCTTGCTTATAAGGTATCCCGAGGACTTTAAAATCATTGTAAGAAGAGAGAAACTGCTTCTCTTTGCTAGACATGAAAGGAACTTGAATGGTGCTTCCATCAAGTAGATAAAACTCGGAGTCTTTGGTTTGAGAAGCATCAAACCTTTTATCCCAGGCTCCTT
>NW_021484135.1:0-223 GCF_001605985.2 Dendrobium catenatum | reverse complement strand
ACATTTCTTCTCACTAGAAGTTGAAAGGAAAACGCACATTGATATCAACCATACAAGTTACAATCATTAAGCAACAAACAACTTCAAAACAGTCAAATATCCTTAGTGGATTTAGTAACTTCTTCTACTGCATATCAAACATCTCTTACAACTTCTTCTTCAAAGAAAGATTATAATTTGATCTTTATCAGGCCTCAACTCAGTTAACACTATACGTGTGTCG
>NW_021484134.1:0-1372 GCF_001605985.2 Dendrobium catenatum | reverse complement strand
CGTGGATGACTCTATATAGATTAAGGAACACTTCGAGTTGTTCATTGTGCTATGAATTAGGGTGTTCGGAGGTAAAAATTGGGGATAGGGAATGAAAAATTTTATTTGATTCAAGATTTAAGGGCCAAGTGTGGTTCAGAAGGCACTAAGAGATACAAATCTAATGGGGAGCTATCCAAGGCTGGAAGAAATGGATAAGTATCTTGTTGATGTGCCCAATATTGAAACTATTAACTATACTTTAAGAACATAGATTAGTGCTTCGTTTTTTTTTTAATTAGTTTAATAAATTGGTTTATCTTATGAGGCTGATTTTTGGAATTATCGTTTGGTGATCAAATTAATGACTTTTTTATTATTTAATTAAGTGCAAGGTTAGTTAGATCAGCTATTATACAATGATTTAATTAATGTAAGTGTGCACATCACTCTTTTAACTTTTTTCCTCCGCTCTACTAGGGATTTTGACCAGTCATCACTTGTTGATGTGTTGCTCCGCTTCCTCAGCCATTTGATTCGCCGATCATCTGGTGTCAAGGGGAGTTATCTTTTTATCTTGTGTTCCTCATGATTTTTCTCTTTATCCCCTATTTGTGTGTTTTTGTTTCATTTTCCTTCTCTTTTTACGGTATAATGTCGTCGAATTGTTTACGATATCATGTATTTTTTAATGGAAATTGCTATTCTCACTCATTTAAAGATGCTTTATCTGGTGCACCTTCTTCTTCATCATATTTCCCTGAACAAAATTTTTTTTCTTATCATGAACTATCGTCCTTATGGATTTCAAAACGAGAGATGGTTGCTCTTGCTGCCCCCTTTGAGTTTGCGTTGGTTGGAAAATTTTTGGGCAATCACTTATCCATTGATGCTATCAAGAATTTATTTTTTAACCTCGAATTAAATTGATGAATTATTGTTACTATCCTCAACCATAAGCATGATCTGACTAAGCTCTTTAATGATATGGACTATTGTAGAGTGTTTTCCCATCACTCTTATTTTGTCAATAACTGTTTTATGAAATAGTTTAAATGGACCCTTACATTTGATATTGATGTTGAGTCTACAATTATTCCTATTTGGGTTTCATTCCCCAATCTTAGTCTGCACTTATTTTCTCCAAGAATCCCCCAAGGTCTTAGTTCCCTATTCGGTCAACCTCTTAAAACTGATAATGTTACTTCTATTGACTCTCGATCATTTGTTGCTAGGGTCCTGGTTGAGTTAGCTTTTACCAAACTTTTTCCTTACCGTGTGTGGGTTGGTCTCAAAAACTTGGGTTACATGTTATCCATACTTATGAAAGACTTTCCTTCTTACTACACTCGCTGTAATTCGTTATGTCATTCAAAAGTGGAATGTCGTATTT
>NW_021484133.1:0-793 GCF_001605985.2 Dendrobium catenatum | reverse complement strand
TCTCGATTAAAATAAGAATAAAATTTTGTTAGATTTTTTAGGAGTGATATAAAAAAAATTAAATGCAATCTTTTAGAAAATCAAGAGAGAATGGATCAAGATTGAACATTTATTAACAGAATCGAGGGAAGAGAAGTAGGGGACACTTTGAGATAACAGAACCATCCGAAAGTGTCCCAACTTAGTCTATGTGTTGGGCTTTACATTTTGGATCAACAAGAGATTTAATTTGAGTTGAGCATTTTATTAGAAATTTGAGATTATATTCCCGAGATTTGGGGTCTTATAATCAAAGACCTGCCCCGGATCCTCTAATTTGGACGCTGGACCACAGTCGTCCGAACCTAACTAATGCAGTGCAAAACTTGGACTTACCCCGGCCTAGATTGGGGAGCCAGCGAACCACCTAGCCGATTTAAAAGAGATGAGTCGGGTCTTTTATGAAAGAGTGGTAGGGATGTTGTACTTAAAATTTTGGGGAGTTGGGGCCGACATCTAGAAATTTTCCTAATTGACTTATGTTGGGTGCTAAAATGCTAAACTGATGCAATTAAAATTTTGACTCTTTTAATTTGTATCTAATACGATTTATGCTGGTCGACAACTTCCAAATCAAGTATGCTTGAAATTTTAAAAATATGCTTATAAAATAATTTTTTAGAAGACTGGGCTTCCCCAGGTCCAGCACCTCGTCCTCATAGGTCAGACTATCCGGACTCTACTCGCAGGCGGGGAAGGGTCTAAAACAAGGGAAGAAGTCGATCCCCGGCTAATTCCCTAGATTCGTTATCTT
>NW_021484132.1:0-7277 GCF_001605985.2 Dendrobium catenatum | reverse complement strand
TGCTTCAGGAGGAAGCAAAAGGAGTTGGGTTCTCTGTCTTACCGGGGTTGGCAAAAAGGAGGGTTTATAAAGGCTTCTCCGCCTTGCTGTGGGAGCAAAAGGAGAGTCACTTTTGTAGTGTAATACTCGGAGGGTGCATCCAGGGAGTGGACGAAGGTCGAGTTGACCGAACCACTATAAATCTCTATAATATTTTTCTACTTCTTCCACGTTTATTTATTTTCCTGCACTTTGATTTCTGGGGTGATTTAGTTTTAAGTTTTGTTGTGCTTTACCTAAGAAAATTTTTAAAATTCCAATTCACCCCCCTCTTAGTTAGCCTTGGGCTAGTTCTTAAAGTACTTCACTTCCCTAACAAACTTTCAAGTTGTATCAGAGCGGGATTCATAAAAATTAAGTTTGAAAACATTTTGAATTTTGATCCATGGCTAACAACAGTAATCATAATGCAACAGAAGGATATTCTATAACACGACCACCTTTATTTGACAATCTTCCTTCTGATTATTGGAAAACTCGTATGTCTACTTTTTTACAGTCGATTGACTATCGTATGTGAATGCTTATTAAAGAAGGTTATTCTCCACCTTCTCGTGAACTTAATAGAATTAAAATTGAAGTACCTTTTACTGAATGGACTTTTGATGAAAGAGATTTAGCACAACTTAATGCAAAGTGTTTAAACTATTTTTTCTGTGCTTTAAAATCCGAAGATTACATGCGTGTTTCCACTTGCTCTACTGGAAAAGAGATTTGGGATAAATTGTGTATCACCTATGAAGGCACAAATGTTAAGCAATCTCGATTGAACATTCTTTTGAATGATAACAAATTTTTTCCTATGAAACTAATGAAACAATTTTTTATATGTATACGAGATTTACACATATTATTACTTCTTTGCATACCTTAGGAAGAGAACTTTCTAACTATGAAAAAGTGAACAAAATTTTAAGATATTTGCCTTTCTCTTTTGATGCTAAAATTATTGCAATTTCTGAGTTTAAAGATTTGAATACTTATTCGATTGATAACTTACTTGGCTCACTCATTCCTTATAAACAAGGGGTTAACCAAAGAAATCTTGATGCAGGTGAGAGGAAGAGGGAAAAAATGTGGCACTTAAAGCCAACGACAAAGACTCTGATTCATCTGGGTCTGAAAGTGATGATATTGCCTTAATTATAAGGCAATTCAAAAGCTTTCTAATAAAGAAGCAGAAGAACCATCAGAAGTGGAGCAAAGGTAAGGGAAATAAAAATTTTAAAAATTCTAATGATATGATTTATTTTGAATGCAGGAAACAAGGACACATCAAAGCGGATTGCCCTTCACTTAAAACTCACCCAAGCAAGTAGAAGGGTGAGGAGAAACCCAAGTTCAAGAAGGACAATAAGAGAGTCCAAAAGGCGTTATGGGCAGATTCTACATCTGATTCATCTAAGACTGAACCTGAAGAGGAGACAACAAACTTGTGCTTAATGGCAGATGATCATCTTGGTCAAAATGTCCAAGAAGAGGCACGTGAACTAACCTATGAGCAACTTCTTGAAGTTTCTGAAAAAATATATGCATCATATATGAAACTTAAAAAAACTTATGCTAGCTTGAAATTGGAGTTTTTGAATATACAAAAAGAGCATGAAATTTTGAGAAAATATCACTTTCAAATTGATTCTAATCACTTGGCTTTATTTGATAAGTTTGATGCATTAAACAAAAAACATGCTGAGTTATCTAATTATCATGATTCTTTACAATTGTCCCATTCTGAGTTAAAAAAAGAATATAAAAAATTTGAAAATTTAACAACCTTTGAAAATAAAAAATATTTATTTCATGCATCATATAAAAAACATCACCATGGATTAGTGCATCCTTTTCCTGGAGTTAGATGTTTTTCATGTGGCATGCTAGGACACATAGCACACACTTGCACCATTCACCATAGTACACATTGGGTTTGGAGACCCAAATTGCATGATTCACAGCATAACTCACATGCATTGCATTCTACTTTTCATAAGAAGGAACCCAAACATTATTGGGTTCCTAAATCTAACGTTTGATAATTTTGTTGGAGTGCTCTCACACAAGGCCTTATGAGAGCATGTGGTACCTGGACAGCAGATGTTATCGACATATGACTAGCGATGCCAATCAATTCATTTTACTAGAGACCAGGACAGGAGGCAAGGTTACTCTTAGAGACACCACCACCAGGAAGGTGGTAGGAGCAGGTATAATTGGTAATTCCAAGAATCTTCTGATTAAAAATGTTTTGCTTGTAGATGAACTGAAACACAACTTGCTTAGCATCAGTTAGCTTTGTGACAAGGGCTTCATCATAAATTTTTTGGCAAATTCATGCATTATAAGCTTAAATAACAACACTATTTTATAGGAAAAGCGAATCAATAATGTTTACATACTTGATTTAAATAATATTGAAAGTGTTGCTTTATTTTGCTTAAAAACTACTGTTGATGATTCATGGTTATGACATAGGAGATTATGTCATGCTAGTATGAAAACCCTTAGAAAAGTGACCCAAAAAGACTTAGTTAGAGGTGTCCCCAAACTTAAGTTTTTAAAAAACTATCTTTATGATGCCTGCCAATTAGGAAAGCAAGTCCACTCCACTTTTCACCCCATTAAGGATATTAGCACCTCTAGACCTTTAGAAGTCCTTCACTTAGATTTGTTTGGACCCATTAACACTGCCATCTTGGGAGGGAAATTCTATAATTTTGTGATTATTAATGACTACTCGAGGTTCACTTGTATTAGATTTTTGTCACACAAAAAAGAGTCTTTTGAGGAGTTTAGAGCTTTTTTTATTTGGATTCAGAAAAAGATAGGCTGTGAGATCTTGATTATCCATAGTGAACATGGGGGAGAGTTTGAAAATGAGAGATTTGAATATTTTTATGAGGACAAGGGGATTAGTCACAACTTCTCAGTTCCTAGGACCCCTCAGCAGAACGGGGTAGCTGAAAGGAAGAACCGGATCTTAGTAGAAGCCACTAGATCCATGCTTGCTGAGTATTCACTTCCAAAATACTTTTGGGCTGAAGCGGTTAACACAACTTGTTATTTGTTGAATAAGGTGAATGTTATAGCCAAATTAGATAAGACACCCTATGATATCCTTAAGGGTAGGACACCCAATCTTTATCACCCATGTCTTTGGTTGTAAGGTTTTCATTCATAATAATGTGAAGTCTCACTTAGAAAAATTTGACCCAAAATCTGATGAAGGAGTGTTCTTACGATATTCAAGTGTTGGGAAGTCTTTTAGGGTGTTTAATAAGAGAACTTTGGTGGTGAAAGAAACTACTCATGTAGTGTTTAATGAGTCTGATCCTAGAAAGCCTAGAGTTGAGGATGATGATGATGGAGAGATTACCACTGGAGTAGAAAATTTAGAGAAGAGGGTAGAGCACTAGAACACTGAAGGAGTAGGAGAGCTTACCCAAGGAGTAGAAAATATAGATCTAGAGGAAAGGGTTGAACCTTCACACACTTTGCCTAGAGATTGG
Source organism: Dendrobium catenatum (assembly GCF_001605985.2). Taxonomy (NCBI): domain Eukaryota; kingdom Viridiplantae; phylum Streptophyta; class Magnoliopsida; order Asparagales; family Orchidaceae; genus Dendrobium; species Dendrobium catenatum. The sequence continues at coordinate 3,735 of NW_021484132.1, read as the reverse complement.
AATTACTTTTCGAGTCACCCTAAAGATTTGATCTTAGGAAACCCTTCTGATGGAGTTAGGACTAGACATGAACTTAGGAAGGAAGTGAATCACTCTGCCTTTATCTCAATGAATGAACCCACCAACATAAACTAAGCCCTTTCTGATGAGTTTTGGATCTTAGCCATACAGGAGGAGTTGAATTAATTTGTTAGAAATGATGTTTAGGAGCTTGTAGAAAGACCTAAGGGGTCTTTAAGAATAAGGTAAATGATTCAGGTGTGGTGGTTAGGAATAAGGCAAGATTAGTGGCTAAGGGGTACAACCAAATTAAAGGGATAAATTTTGAGGAGACCTTTGCCCCTATAGCTAGATTGGAAGTCATTAGAGTGCTATTAGCCTTTGCCTGTTATAAGAGATTTAAGCTTTTTCAAATTGACGTTAAGAGTGCCTTTTTAAATGGGGTAATAAAAGAGGATGAGTTTGTAGAACAACCCCTAGGTTTTAAGAGTTCCCAATTTCCAAATCATATTTTCAAATTAAAAAAGGCCTTATATGGATTAAAGCAGGCACCCAGAACTTGGTATGAGAGGCTTAGCACATTCCTACTAGAGAGGGAGTTTGTTAAGGGGAGCGTAGACACCACCCTTTTTCTAAGGAGAGTATGAGATGATTTACTCATTGTTCAAATTTATGTGGATGATATACTTTTTGGATCTTCTGATAAGAGATTATGTAAAGATTTTTCTAAGATAATGAGTAAAGTGTTTGAGATGAGTATAATAAGAGAGTTATCCTACTTTTTGGGATTTAGCATAAGACAATTAGATGATGGAACCTTTCTAAATCAATCAAAATACATAAAGGACATTTTGAAGAATTATGATATGGATAAAGCCAAGCCAATTAAAACTCCCATGACCTCTAATGTTCAGTTGGATAAGGACTCAAGTGGTAAGTTTGTTGATCAAAGAAGTACAGGGGGAGGATTGGATCTTTACTTTATCTAACTGTTAGCCGACTTAATATAATGTTTAGTATTTTTCTTTGTGTTAGATTTCAAGCTAACCCTAAGGAATCCCACCTGACTGCAGTTAAGAGAATTCTTAGATACCTTTTAGGGACCCAAATCTTAGGAATATGATACCCTAGGCACAACACTTCTTTTGAGATTATTGGATATTCTAATTTTGATTTTGTAAGATGTAAGGTGGATAGAAAAAGCACTTCTGAAACTTATCAATTCATAGGACAGTCTTTAATCTCATGGTCTAGTAGAAAGCAAAACTATGTTGCACTTTCCACTGCTGAAGCTGAGTACATTACTTTAGGAAATTGTGTGGCCCAAGTCCTTTGGTTAAAATAACAAGTACTTGATTTAGGATTATCGGTAGGCACCATCTCTATTCTTTGTGACAATACTAGTGCCATATGTATTTCTAAGAATCCTATCCAACCTTCAAGGACTAAGCACATTGATATTAGGCATCACTTTATTAGAGACCATGTTACTAAGAGAGATATTGAGTTACATCATGTGGCGACTGAGAATCAACTGGCTGACAATTTTACTAAACCACTGGCCTTCGATACTTTCAGCAATTTAAGGACCAGAATGGGTGTGATTGACATTAATGCATAAACTTGATTTCTACTGATGTTTTACCTGCTGATTACTTAGCTATATTTTTCTAGTTTTTATTGTTTATTTCTTTTTTTGGTTAGTTGTTTGGTTTTTGGTAGTTTATTTTTTTATATGTCTTGCTTTATTTTTCCTTTTCAAATCAACGCTGAATTGATATCATATGCCTTATTTTTTATTTTGAAAATTTGGAGTTAATGTTTTACATCTCTTAATCTACTAAAGGGTAAAAACACCGTTGATTGTGTCTCTTTCTCTAACCTATTTTGGTGGTAAAAATTTCTTTTCTAACCAAAAGTCTATCTCAAATTAACAATTGGATTTTACAATTGAGATCTTTTCTATCTTGCTACAGTAATCTAGCTTATACCATAATAGTCAAAGTTTTTATGTTACTTTAAGATTTCTCATTATCCTGTCAATGCATCTCTCACATGATTTTTTATTCTGTTTTATAGATTGTTCTTCCCTATATTAGATAATGTATTTTTCTTCTCTAATATCTACAAGATATACTCACAACTAAGAATATTTAAGAGTTTTTGGAAAAGAATCTAGCTTGCAAAAATAATGAAAAAAAGTGTGGCCAATGATGCCAAAAACAAAATATGCGCAAATGACGTCAAATTGAAAAAAAATATACACAAAGTGTATCAAAAATTAAAAGATGTGCAAAGTGCGCCACTAAATGGACAAGAGGCATAAAATGAGCCCATCAAAAAGCAAGCTATCTTCCTTTCTTCGAACTCTTAAAACTTAGAAGATTGCATATATCACTTTAGATTTTCAAAGACTTGATTTCGAATTTCGCGATTGTGACAAACTACTTTGATACATTATTCTATAAGATATTTTTCTGAAACCAAGTCTTGATCGGATCTCTTTTTCTTATCCAATTGATTTTTTTTATAGGCCTTTTGATTTCAAAATATGTTTTTGCACTAAAAGAAGTCCGAGCTTAGAGTTAACATGATTGGATCTTTTACTAATTTTTGGATTTTTGACGATGTTAACTCATTCACTTATAAGTTTTTAAAATTAATGACATGGAAACCATATCCTATTCATGCCATGATTAAAAAAAAAAACATTTTTTTTTATTTCGTCTTTTCTTTTTCAAATCCTTTTTGTGATGACAAAAGGGGGAGAAGTTTGTACTGGTTGATTCTGGTTTTTTGGTTCCTTACTCATATCCTTTACAAACCATTTTTTGAACTGCTTAAAAACTACGAGTTTGCCATCATCAAAAAGGGTGAGATTGTTGCAAATCTATTTTTTTAGATTATGATTTTGATGATAGCAAACAATCTTATTTTTCAACGACTACCTTGCCTACTTTCATTTTAGGACCACAAGATCAGATGGCAATCGGAACCAACTCAAGATTGGGTAAACTAGGTCTGAGTCAGTTTGTAATGTACTTTTTTCCTTTCTTGAGTCAATTGTAACCTTTGAAGTGTCTGATGCTAAGTAACCACACACACACACACACACTTGAGTGATTTTTTTGTCTGAATTAGAGCTTTTTTATTTTTACTCACATCATCCTGGACAATATTTATAGCGGCCTGGACAATCGGGTCAAAAATAGAAACCCTAATCAGGGCATCTTGGTTAAGGCAACCATCATTAAGCAAATCTTCTTGGACGATCCTTGTATCGTCCAGGACGATAGGCTCAAATCAGAAAAAATCAGCCACCATGATCAATTTTAGAAGATGTAGCATAATTATGCCTAAATTAATCTGGCAATTATGGAAAGCAATTAAGGCTGATTGATACGATCACATCGCAGAATCGACTGGGATGATGTTCTGGATGATGTTCAGGATGATTGACATCAGCCAGCTTCTATTCCGAGCGATGTTTAGGATGATTGTACTCGATTTGAACTAATAGGCCAGGACAATATTGTAACGGCCTGCATGATGTAACAAATTTTCTTCTGATCGTCCCAAATCATCGTGGCTGATTGAGCTTATTTTGTACTGATCGACCAAGAAGATATTCCTATCGTCCTGGACAATAATGTCGGTTCTTGAAATTCTATTTAAAGGACCTAAATTTTCTCATGCATGAAGATCTTTTGCTGCTGTCTTGACCTGAGAGAGCCT
>NW_021484131.1:0-1240 GCF_001605985.2 Dendrobium catenatum | reverse complement strand
ATTTTTCTTTTAAATAATAATTGATTTAGGACATATAAAAAAAATACATAACCTATTCCACACACTTAGATTTGTTTGCTAGGACAACCGACTCTAGTTTTAGGTTAGGCCGGTGTTTATTTCCTTACTGCTGTGTGATGGGCTTTTTCTTGAGTTTTATTACATGCTGGTTTTAAAATATTTGTGTGTTTGTTTATTTATTTTTACTACACTCTGTGTTGTGATTTGATTGATGATTAGATTACCCATAGGTTAGGAGCGATCTAGGTTGTTAACAAGATTTCTTGCAGGTGGCTACACTCGTGCAGGGCAGAAAAAGGAGGGGCTAATTAATCAAAAATTTTATATAAATGCTACAGGTATTACAGCTGCTTAGCCCCCAAATAAAAAGAGTGTGGCCAAGTGTGGCTTAATAATTTATATTCAATTGCATATATATATAACTTCGTGGGATGATTTTTATTATAAATTGTCAGGTGGACTAGATTTTTCTTCTCTTTCTGTGAAATGAAATGTAATGTAAATATAATATATCAAGAGTCAAAATTATGAAAGTGATTTTGAAAATGGGATATCACAATCAATTTGGAATCTGAAGAAAAGAGAATATACCTTAAAGGATTATTCTCTTTTATTTAGAAAGCCAAGTTAGAATGATTCAATATCTAAATAGAAAAGAAAATACCCCTCTTAGGGATGAGTTTCTTTTCATTTAGATATCCAGAACCTGGCAGACTCAAGAAACTCGTAGAATAAGAAAAGATGAAATGAGAAGATGGAAGAAAGAAGATGAAGAACTGAAGATTCAAGAAAGAATATATCATATTTCAAAAATCACTTGCGTCATTCTTAGGATTAGAATACGGGTTTGTTGTCTGTGGTGCCCGGCCACTTTACTTTTCTGCAAATTTTGGATGTAATATAGACATTGGACATTGGATATTATAATTTGGATTATTTAATTTTTTTGTTTACATTGTTTATGCAGTAGCTTTTTTTAGGGCCCTTGCATGTCGTGTTTTATTTTAGCCTGGATTCTAATCGGAGAGATTTTTTTCGTAAGGGTACGCTCAAAATTCTTTTACTTGAAATTCTAATAAAATTTTTAGGCTCACATAGTAACTCTAACGATCTAAGAAGTAAGCTCGGGACCGCCGAGGTCAGCATAAGCATATTATTACTTTCTCTTCCTTGTCAGGCACTTCCCCGTCTGCGGGTTCTGGCAGACCACTTGACCTAT
>NW_021484130.1:0-3540 GCF_001605985.2 Dendrobium catenatum | reverse complement strand
GGAAAGGTGTAGAGCGAAGCCAAAATAAAGTAGGGCATATTCTAATATTAAATCACATGAGAGACAAAATATAATAGAGTAGTAGTACATAACAAAAACACTTTGCCTTATACCTAAAAAATAATTCAAATTGAACTTTCATTTTCATAATTGAGCTCTATAATTCTCTCAATTGCACGATGATACAATAAAATGTTCAACTAAGGAATTTAAAGCATGTAAATACAAGTCATCATATTTTATACAAAAAGCCCCAATTTAAGTGTCTATTCAAGCTTCTTTGAATTTCATAAATTTCATAAAGAATATATGGAATACCAATTTAACATATTTTTTTCAACAACATTAAGGTTTATAAGTGACACAATTACCCAAAAAAAAAAAAAATTCATACAGAGCATACCGACCGACCTACAGTGAAAGTTTGTATTCTTATAATCAAATTGACTAGAATAGAGGGTATAACAATATTTGAAAAGTTATACGGTGAAACATTCTTTGGACTCCTGAAAGATATATTTTAGTCAAATTGTATTATAAAAACATTGGAATCAAAATCAAAACTAGAGTATAGGTTGCCTAAGCCCAACAATTTTCCTAATATGTTAGAGAGATGATTTTTGGATCACAACCTCTAAAGGCTTTATTCCCTTTTCTCTCTCCTTCCCTTTCATATCCCTTCTTCTTCGATAAGGCGAATAAAAAAATGGTTTATGAAATGGATTTATATATTTTTAATATTTAAAAACCACTAAATCAATATAGTGTTGCAGCGCCGCCTTCCCATCACTTTTGCACTCCAAAAAAATCTTTTAGATTCTTCCAAATTATGCTCACTTGAAATTCGGCACCATAACACTTGACCAAAACCTATTTTTTTATTCTAAAACTCGAGAGCTCAATGTCATGGTGCTACCAATCTTTCATCCACATCAAATGGTTCTATTTCTCATGGATTTAGCTTACTATTTTTATAAACCTTCTTACTCCTTCTATTGGGCTGACCTTTAAATAAATGAAGACACCAACTTGCAAATCTATAGACTTATGATTAGGGTCAACATATTTCATCTGCATGTTTGAGGTACTTCTAATCTCTTTCTGATTAATGTTATATTTTCTGTAGCATTGTCCACTATCTTAGAACCAATCAATTTCCTTTCTCTTTCTTTAGTCTATAATAATGGTGTTATTTATCTTCTTCCATATTGAGCTTCATATGAAGCCATCCCAATACTGGCATATAAGTTGTTATTATAAGCAAATTCAATTACAGATATATGATCTTTCCAGCTTGTTTTGAAATCTAAAACATCAAGTCTTAATATATCTTCCAAATTTGAATCACTCTTTCAGACTGCCATCTATTTGGGGATAAGAGGTTGTACTAAAATTCAACTGCATCACCACACATGATGGGGTGTGGGTGATGGTGTGAAAATAGGCAGAGGTGCCTGAAATAAGCATGGATTTTCTTTGACATAAATGCCCATAAAATAATGTAAGTGAACATATCGATTAAGTAATAAAAGTGATATGAGATAGTATCGATTTTATGAGAAAATGTTATGTTATAATACAAATGTGCTAGTACTATATATTAAAGCTTCAATGTTTATCCTACACAATGAAAATTAGGTTTGGATTTTGTCTTGACTAAGATATGCATAATAAAGATAAAATACCAGAAGATGAAGTGTATTGGACTAATAACAATGAATTTCTAAAGCTTTCCTAAGTAAACTATTATATATTGGTTGTGAATTAGAGCTTATGAATCCTTAGATCATGATCGAGCTTGTATGAAAGTGAACGAATGTTTATGACCCTTATATTGTTATTATATATCTCCATAGACTCTAGAACACTAAACATCTTTTATCTAGGGAGGTTAGAGTTCTATTTTAATAATCCTAATTATTTCAATATTCCTCCATTGAGGTAATATATCATTAAATTAATAATAAGAAATAATGAAAACATTCATTAATTCATTAAAGCATAAGATTCTACATTAGTAATTACTAAGGCTTCAAATCATTAGCTAAACATAGGAGTTTTAGCTAGTCATGGAATTAAAATAAAATAAAACATATTTCATTGATTGCTACAAAAAGAAAGTATAAGTAGAAAAATGTAAATATATATCACCAAATAGTACAACCTCACTCACCACACTCCTATATTCTTCAATTTCTTTCTTTCTAATAAAAAGATATGCCAATCAATTCAATTGCTATATCTTTTTCTCCTCTATTCCTCAGACTTGACTATAAGGTGGCACTACACAAGCACTCAGGACTAACTAAAATGATAGAAACTTCACACAAAAAGATTAAAATATTATTTATATTAATTACATTAATGGACTTAGGCACCGTGGTGCTCAGCATGGTGTCACTATAGTGTTATAATATGAACTAGCACTTCGATGCTGCTAAGTAAGCTCTGCTAGGGCCATGGACTGATTCATCACTGTATTGGCTGAAACGTGTGTCATTAGGTTGATCTAGCACAACTTTATATTTTGTCAACTACATTTCCATGATGCTTCAAAAGTTTAGCGTGACAGCACTTGAATGTATAATCTAACACTACAATGTTGAGCAATTCAACGCTATGGTGCTCAAATTCTTGACACTTTAGCACTTTGATGCTGATTTCTAGCATTAATGTATTGTGAAGCATTACAACACTAACCTTTATTTTGCTGGGGGATGAATTAAATGATGTTTTTCTTGAGGCTCCAACACTATTATATCCTTTGTTTGGCTCCAGGGTCTTGTGGATGCTATAATGCTGATAGTTTGAGTGATGTCATGCTAGCTCAAACTTATGAATTTTTCTCCTTTTTTTGAGTCATTCTTACACAACATCAAATAAAAATAAAATTTTAATGAAAATTTAAGAAAATAAAATACATTATTTTTACTTAATAAAATTCCCTTAGTTTAAGATCTTGTTTGTCTTCAAGCAATGGTGTAATCATTGATTGAATATCTTCATTATCACAATTAAAATATGGAAATATAAAATTAATAAAATATAAGAAATTACATTACCATATAGTTGCAAATAAAAATGATTAATGTGTGGCAATTTTAATTTGAAAAATTATAAGTAATCATCCTAATAAATCGTCCTTGTTAATGTTCAAATTGAACTCATATACTACAAATTTAAGTGCATTGTTGACTATTGATTTTAGAGATGAATACAATTTCATTTAATTTTTTTTTGCTTGTAGTTAAATTTGAAATTCATTTGGAACTCTTCATAGGTATTAGTTTATTTTCACTCCCATATTTGATTTAAATATTAGAGTTCTTTTAGGAATATGACTCTTTAGATACTAGTTTTTGATGAAATACACATTTTTCTTTTCCTTCATTTTTTTTAATTTTCTTGTTTTTCATGAGTTTCTTTTTTCAAATATATTTGCATACCACATTAATAATTTTAAACACCTGACTTCCTTCTTCCTTCCAGAAATCCTAAATTGAATTAATGTAAAGATTGTTATAAGCTTAGTAGTTCCAC
>NW_021484129.1:0-4101 GCF_001605985.2 Dendrobium catenatum | reverse complement strand
AATCTGGGTTAACCCAGGCCTACGAGGCTATTAGCTTAGCCCCAAGAAGGTGAAATAAAACTTCGACGGGCCTCGGTGTGAAACAAGGAGCAAGCAAGTTAACTTTTAAAATATGGATTTTAATTAAAATCCTTAATCTAACTAATACTTAATATCTAATCTAAATCCCTTTTGAACCTTAACAAACCAGACTTTTAAAGACAACTTCAATTAAAACCCACCTTTAGGGTCTACCCCGCCACACAACCTTTCTCACACACTAGATGATGTGCTAGGACAACTAACTCTAGCATCATAGGTAGGCCGGTGTTACTTTTACTGCTGTTGCTGCCGGGTTTTTCGTAGTTTTCACTGCATGTTGTGGATGAAATTGCTTTGCTGTGTCTGCCTTACTTTTTCTGTACTCTGTGATGGATTGATGGTGTTTTGGCGACTAGATTACCCTTAGGTTAGGTACGATCTGGAGTGTTGACACAGTTTCTGCAGGTGGCCACGCTCATGACAGGAGCAAATAAAAGGGCAAATTAAAAAATGCCATAAAATATTATAAACTCTTTGCGAACAGGTGCTTCAGATGCTGAAAGCTCCCCCAAATCCATAAAGAGCGTGGCCAGTGTGTTTATTTCTTTTCTGCTCATATACAACTGCTTAGGAATAACGTGCTTTTTATATATTAATTGCTAGATTAACCCTGCAGGTGAGTCTAGATTTTATTTTGATATTAATGTAATTTGTGGAAAGTGTCAAGTGTTGTGAAAGTGATTTTGAGTTGGGATACATAGATCCAAAGCTTGGAGTTTCCAAAGAGGAAAGGATACCCCTTAGGGTAATACTCCTTTTCCATTTGGAATCCAAATTGGATCATACCTCCTCCTTACCCAAAGAGAAAAAAGGCTCCCCCTTAAGAGGAGAGTGCCCTCTCATTCCATTTGGTAATCCACTACGAAGATTCCGCAGAAGATTGAAGAAAAAGGACGGCCAAAGAAGAACAAGATGAAGATCTGAAGATTTTGAAGATTGAGAGTTTATCACCCACTCAAAATAAAGCTTGCGTCATTACTAGGGTTTAGAATCCGGGTTGTTTGTCAGTGGGCCCGGCCACTTTTACTTTCTGCCAAAACTCTGGTTTGTAATAAGCAAGGGCAATTCTGCCTTGGATTTATTAAATTAATTATATTTGATGTGATGATCTTGATTGCCTTAGGATTACTTGCTTGTTACTAGTTTGGGTTTGGCGATTGGTATGCCCTTTTTGTTTTCGCCTGGATACGTGAGACTCGATGAGGGTGTGAAAAGTTTTCTACTCATAACCTTAAATCGTCTAATTTTATGTGAGTTCTTTAACAACATAGAAAGTATAACGAATCTAGGAATTAGCCGGGATCGACCGGGGTCGCATGGCATATTCTCTGCACTTCTCTTTCTTGTTTATAAGACCCTTCCCCGCCTAGCGCGGTAGAGTCCGGAAAGTCTACCTTATGGGGACGAGGAATGCCGGACCTGGGAAGTCCAGATCTTCTAAAAAATTATTTTCTAAGCCTGATTTTTAAAATTTCAAGCATACTATTGATAGAAGTCGTTATACTAGCATCTGCATTGCACTAGATACAAATTAAAGGTCAAAATTTTAATGCATAGTCCTTTAGGCATTTTCTTAGCACCCAACATAAGTCAAAGGGGCCAATTAGGAAATCTCTAGATGTCCGCCCGCCTCATCAAAACTTTATTATAACGTTTCCCTATCACTCTTTCATAAAAGACCGGATTCATGATTTAAATCGTTTAGGTGGTTAGCTGGCTCCCCAATCCAGGCCGGGGTAAGTCCAGGTTTTGCACGGCATTAGTTTAGGATCGGGACGACTGTTGGTCCAAGTGTCCAGAATAGATTTAGGATCCGGCGGGCAGATCTTGATTATAAGACCCCATAACTTCGGGAATCTGATCCAAATTTTCTAATAAAATTGCTTCAACTCTAATTAAATATCTTCAGTCCAACATAAAGCCCAACACTTAGATTAAGTTGAGACACTTCCGCATGCGTTCTTGATCTCAAAGTGTCTCCTAGCCTCTCATTCTTTAACTCTGTTAATAACTGCTCAATTTTGTCCATATCCCTTTTGATTTTCCAATAATTCTATTCATACTTTGATTACTCACTCTAGAAACTCTAAACAAAATTCTGCCATTTTATTTTTAAATCGAGATGTTTTCGTAGGAGATTTTTCGCCCTACGATGTAATTACTACGATGGGCTTGCGCTCGTAGGAGATTTGGAACCCCACACACACCTTGATTTCAAAGAAAACTCAATTTCTAAAACTTCATTAGATTTCTTTGGAAAAAAGTTTGAAATAATGATCATCATGGTTGCATTAGACAGGATTATCGTTGAATGGTCTTCATTCCTTTGGGAGATACACCTTTTATCGATAAGCTCTGGATGTGAATGCGATGATCATGTTTCTTGAATTTGTAATTGGTACTGCAGTTGAACTATACTTTGTCCCCTTGGGGCCAGTATAAAGTTCTTCTTAGACCGATCATAGTATTCAAGATGGAGTTACATAATTCGTGAGTGCTGACACCGTTATGAAAAAAAAAAAAAAATAGTTTATTTTAATCTCGGGTGATATACCTTTCTAACGAGTTGATTCGACCTTAGAATTGGAACTTAACCTTAATCTTAAAACATCCCCAAAGAAACTAATATTTTTTCAACCTGTTTTCAATTTCACCAACAATTGTCCTTGATCAACTCAGCACCTCTTTGCCTCAAATTCAGATCCTTCTAAGTGAAAAAATGTACTTCAGAACTCTGTGTGATCCGTGAAAATCTCACATCTGACGCCATACAAAGATTGAACGTCATAATCTTCAAAGCAAAATAACTCCAGTAATTCCAAATTCATGTGTCGGTAATTCTTCTCATGTGGTTAACTGTCTCGAGGCATAAGCAATTTACCCTACCATGCTGATGTAGCACACATCCCAAACTTTTCAGTTGAAGCATTTACTGAACACCTTGAAAATCCTTCCGTACCTGACGGAAGTGCTAACACTGGAGCTGAAGTCAGACAATCCTTCAATCTTCTGAAAACTAGCCTCACACTCCAGTGTCCAAACAAAGCTACTTGACATTCTGAGTCAGTCTCGTCAGAGCCGTAGCAATCTGTGAAAAATCCTTTTACAAACTTCCTGTAATATCCAGCCATGCCTAAGAAACTACGTACCTCAAATACCGTAGTAGGCCTTGGCCAACCCGCAACAATTGAATCTTCTGCGGGATCAAGAAAAATACCTTCACCGCTAACCACATGCCCCAGAAATGAAATGCTCTTCAGCCAGAATTCACACTTGGAGAACTTGCGATACATTGTCATCTCAAAGTCTTCCAACACAAGGCTAATGTCTGGCATGATTCATTCTAGAAGGCAGAATACACGCAGAATATCGATCGATGAAGATTGATCACAAAACTGATCTAGGTATTTCCTGGAACGACTTTTGTTCATCAGATCATAAAAATAACAGGTGCATGGTTACCCCAAAAGGCCACGATAACCAAAAACTCGTAGTGTCGCTTACCGCAGTACTGAAAACTGTCTTTTCAACCACATCAAGCTTTCCTTCAACTCTTCACGTGGATAATACCAGATCTCAAATCAATCGTTCGAAAACACAGAAGAAACCAGAAAGGCTGGGTCAAACAAGTCGTCAATCTGCGGCAAAGGATACTTGTTCTTGATATGTGACTTTATTCAAATCATCTGTTGTGTCTATATTACACCATACTAGTGTTCGCGCTTGTCGTTTTTAGCTCTTTTCACCTCTTCTTCTTTATTTCTTATTCTTTATTGTAGCAATCGGGGTTGATTAAGTTGATTTAAATTGGTTGGAATTAAAAGAGTGGCTTGATATTAAAAGGAGTTAGTTACTGATTTTAATAGATTAGTTGAGAATTTTATTATCCTATTAAGAAAATTCTGGAGTTTGAAAGGGTTAATGGGTTTTAAAAGATTATCCGGATGTGTTAACTAAGGGGTCAAAACTTGACTTTTAAAATTAGAGTTAATCTTTAAGATTTCAGATTTTTAATAAATA
>NW_021484128.1:0-287 GCF_001605985.2 Dendrobium catenatum | reverse complement strand
AACTTTGTAGAGTTCATGTTTCGTATGAAAGGTGCATTTACGAATTTGGTACAATGATGCTATAAAACTTTTCTCTTTTGGTGAATTCCATAAGTGTTTTTGGAAGAAAATTTGGAGGTAGTTTCAAGATTTCTTGGATTCTTTTGGGATGAAACTTACAAGTTTGGTTTGAATCAACGTGGGGATTATACGTTCTTCTTATGGGATGGCTTTTTCTAGAGCTTTGAGAAAGAGTTGGAGAATTCTTGTTTGTTCCAAATATGAATTTTGCATGTACCCAAATATGA
>NW_021484127.1:0-298 GCF_001605985.2 Dendrobium catenatum | reverse complement strand
TAGTATAAGCTTTAAGAGGTGCTCATCAGTGACTCTACCTTATGGATTAAATTAATATAAAATTTGCAGGCTGAAGAAATAGCTGAGAAGCTCTGTGAATCTATTGCGGCTAGTCTTGAAGGAAAGAAGTTGGGATCGTTCACAAGAATTTCTTCTACTGTCCAGGTGTTTTATCCATATTCTTTTTCAGACTTTCCTTAGTTTTTGGCTTCGTTTTGATTGATTCAGAGAGAAGCCTAATGATTAATGTTTGGTAAAAATTATAGGCAGCAATGGAGGAGGCTCTGCTTCGCATTTT
>NW_021484126.1:0-323 GCF_001605985.2 Dendrobium catenatum | reverse complement strand
ACCAAGGTATCTAGTTCAGTGAGCAGGGAAACCGGGATCGGAGAACACATGGGTTGATCGTGACGAGCTGCAGCGAGTGGACCCCGACTTACTAGAGTGATATGAGAGCTCTATAGATGCTTACTCGACGGTGTCGAGTTTTCTCCCACCTGGGGAGAATGATGAGGACATCGTTAGCATCTTTCGACACGTGTACCTTCAGGAGACGCCGGAGATCGACGGTTACGATCATGAGTTTATTTTGATTCATTTTATGTAGTAGTTTATTTGATTTTTATATTTTTTTGTTTTTGCCCTTATGGGTGGTTAGTTGCTATTGTAGC
>NW_021484125.1:0-304 GCF_001605985.2 Dendrobium catenatum | reverse complement strand
GTTTAGAAAGACCCATCCCCGGTGATTGAGAAAGGGGAATTAATGTCAAGATGAGGAAATACCTCATGACATCCAAATAAGCCACGCCACCGGATCTGCAACACTTATGAAAGCAGACAGAAGGCGTGTATAAGCTCTTCAAGGAAATGTTGTGCATTCAAATGACAAATACATGCACAACTACAAATATTTTAAAATACCCTTACACGTGCACCGTAGTTTGTATACACATAGGTACACAAGGGGTAAATACAATCTACAACATACGCCACCGGATCTGCAACACTGATATAAGCAGACAGAA
>NW_021484124.1:0-203 GCF_001605985.2 Dendrobium catenatum | reverse complement strand
AAAAAAACTAATATTCAAAATTATCAACTATGTACTCCATATAAAAAAAAGAGTAACTATGAAAATAGTTTTAAAATAGAAGAAATAGAGAAGGTTAATACATTCAAAAATTGGTATCAGTCAAAAGTATTACAATTCTATACTTAAATTCATAAAGGATCAAAAAAGAAAACTAATACAAATGGTGTGAACTAATTATAGTT
>NW_021484123.1:0-317 GCF_001605985.2 Dendrobium catenatum | reverse complement strand
TATGAATAATTCATAAAATCCTTGTATGACCCTATACGAACTAATTTCATAGTTTGGCAGTCATATGTACAAATTGCATCGTACTATATAAATATTTAAAAAATGAACAGTTCATCTGGTACGATAATGTATGAACCCATTTTGTTCTTTAGTCATTGTCTTTATAAACCCCACATCATACAGTACGATCTGTTTAAATCAAGTCATGCTTCATATGGTATAAACATGGACGAGCCCATCTCATACTTTGGACATCGTGTGTACAAAACTAATTTCATATAGTATGAACAGTTCAAAAATTTATTTATTATTTTGAG
>NW_021484122.1:0-221 GCF_001605985.2 Dendrobium catenatum | reverse complement strand
TCTGTTGATCAGAAGAAGTATAGAGGTATGATTGGATATTTACTTTACTTGACTGCGAGCCGACCTGATATTATGTTTAGTGTTTGCCTTTGTGCTAGATTTCAAGCTGACCCTAAGGTGTCCCACCTAACTGCAGTTAAGAGAATTTTTAGATATCTTTTGGGGACCCAAGGCTTAGGGATTAGATACCCTAGACACAACACTTCTTTTGAGATTATTGG
>NW_021484121.1:0-201 GCF_001605985.2 Dendrobium catenatum | reverse complement strand
GTAAGGGTGGATTTATGGATTAATTATTCTGTGAGGACACCAAATGGAGAGAACCGTTCAAATTTGTAGCCATTTTGCTACGCTTTTATAAGAGGGCAAGAAATATTTAATATTTACTAAATAATTAAATATTTGTTGCGCTATTACAAAAGGACAACAAAAGAGTAGTAAAAAGCATTCATAATTGAATATTTAGTCCTT
>NW_021484120.1:0-548 GCF_001605985.2 Dendrobium catenatum | reverse complement strand
ATTTTTATTCTTGACCCAATTGCCATCATTAAAGTCGCAGACCATAAGCAAATTTTTTAGCATTCATAAAATTGAAGTTGATGGGTCATCTCGAGCCCAATATTGTATCCCTATATATAAGAGTTGCAAATGAATTGATATGCTCGACAAACTACTCGTGCCCAATCCAGTTAGAGCTCATTCATGATCGTTTAATTAACTGATCGAACAAACTTGAGCACTTTTATAAATAATCAATTGATAAATAAATAAGATTAAGCAATTTGTTTATGATTATGAAGAATATCATTTAAAGTTTGCGAATAAGTTCACTTAAACCTCAATAATATGATCACTTAAAACTTAACTACAAATTAAAAAAAAAAAAAATATCTACAAATGTATTTTACATATTATTTGTGGGAGTCATGTTCTTTTCTATATTTGACTATTTTTTTTTAATGAACACAAGCCACATGTTTATATTCGTTAAAATACTTGTTTATTAATGGGCTCCATGAGGCTCATTTGGATAGGTAAAAAGCATAGCTCAAACTAACTCAAACAAT
>NW_021484119.1:0-301 GCF_001605985.2 Dendrobium catenatum | reverse complement strand
TAAAAATGTGGTAAAAATAAAACAAAAGAACACATAAAATTATAGTGGTTTGATCCAACTAGACCTACATCTACTCCCTGAAGACTCTCTCTTCAAGTATTACACTATACCAAAGTGACTCTCCTTTTATTCCCACGGTAAGGCGGGGAAAACTTTACAATTAACCTCTCTTCCACCAATCTCTGATGTGGTAGAGTACCGTCATCCTTTCACACTCTCCAACTATTGATAGACAACTTTCATCCTTTCACACTCTCTAAGTGTCGGTAGATAACCATTATCATTTCATATCCTCTAAGTG
>NW_021484118.1:0-260 GCF_001605985.2 Dendrobium catenatum | reverse complement strand
TGGCAGCTGAACTTTACTCCAAATAGTAGGCGCTGGAGTTGGTATGCCGATGGAGCTCATGATTAACTCCCTAGCAGCCAAGGTCTTTGAAAGGGGGGAGGTAACTCCCAGCTCAAACTTACTTTTTGGAGGTGTAAACCTAGTGTCCGGCGGCACATCCATGGCAACACCACCTGGCCGCTTTGCCCCCGCCATCTTGACCATGCCTTGGTCGTTCTCCTTGCCCGGCCGAGCCAAGCAAGCCTCCTTCTTGCTCTTAT
>NW_021484117.1:0-275 GCF_001605985.2 Dendrobium catenatum | reverse complement strand
TATTATATGTGGTTAAATAATTTCATGCTAGGGAAAGGGAGCATGAGTGTGAGACTGATCATGATTTTTCAATTTATATTCCTTTTTTTTAACTATTCTTTTGTACTTAGGATAAAGTAGTTGTGATATGTTATATAGATATTAAGTAGTGTACATATTTTTTTGGAGCAATGATAATATAGATGTATATAGATGTTTTGAATTTTTAGAATGTATTTTTATTGTTTATTACTGATAGATGAAATTAGATAGTTGTGGTTATTGTCTAATTAAAA
>NW_021484116.1:0-421 GCF_001605985.2 Dendrobium catenatum | reverse complement strand
GCTACGAGCGCATCGATCATTTCGACATATGGTTCTATCACAAGAGGCCTTCCAGATATAATAATCACCACACATTTGATCTTTTCACACACATTATGTATTATATGTGGCCCTGGAGCAGGGATGGTAAGGTTCATGTTGTCACCAAAAGTCTCTGCATAAGGAACCTCCCCAACAACCACAATGGCATATGAGAATTCATTGTTGCTGAGATTAGAAGAATCTGGATTCTCAGAATACACAATCTCAGTGTTGTAGTTGACCGAGGATCTGATTGCATCGAGCACCGTCGTTCCTGTGCCAATCCATAGATATTAGATTAAGGTTTCGTTTAGGACAACTTTCTTACTGCTTCTTAAAGCAGTTTTCTAGTTCAAAATTTTAAAATTTTTATCTAAAAAGTTGCTTTAAGAAACAGTAA
>NW_021484115.1:0-1257 GCF_001605985.2 Dendrobium catenatum | reverse complement strand
AATAATAATCAAAATTTAGTTTGGCCACTATTTTTATATTAGTTCTATTTGCTTTTCAAAAAAATTTCTAGTTAAAGATTATTTTTCTCAATCAAAATAGATAAGTTTGATTTTACCACAATCAACTTTATAAAATACTACGGCTGTCCCAAATAAATCCTACGGATATCTTTTAGGCACAAAAATTATTTAGAAGCTACAAAAAATAATAGCCACAAGCTGTCCCAAATAAAACCTAAATCATTCCTGCAATTACTCATTACCCTAAATGAAACCAAATTAAACTAATATAAATCACCATGTTTTAAGAATCATCTGGGCCCCGGTAGAGATTCACCGGGCCCATTTGGCAATTCGTAGCATCTCAGGGATTCGTGGCAATCCACACGGCTTCGTGCATAATCTGACACCCAACGCCATTTCGCCACGTAAAAACAAAGCCTCGCTCGTCCATGGGCCCTTTCAAATTCGGCACGTTATGAGCCCACCAAGCTTCTGCGCTCAGCTCAGCCCATGTTGAGCGGCTTGAGCCATCCGCCGCGAACTAGCTCGTCTCGTCTCGGAGTCGGCGCCGATACAGACACGAGTGCACGGAGTTCCATCCCCCCTCAAATAATAGAACATTGGATCCCGATCAAGGAGCCCCCACCCGCTTCTACCCGTCTCCAGACAAATGTTTCCACACGTGCCACCGATTAAATCCGACCCAGCTTCTCTGCATGTGCGGATGGAGCGTAGGGCCCCTTTGAGTCGCTTTCTAATTTTATTTTCTTTGTTATTTTTAATTTATTTTATTATAATTTGAATTTGAAATAAAAATATTTAATAGCTTTAATAAATAATATTTTCATTTTTATTAAATGTTGATGGCAGCCCAACGGGAATGGGGTTGGGCATGATGGTTTTTATTTTAAAAAATATAAATAATATTTTGAATATTTTAAAAATAGATTAATTTATTATAAAACGAGAATATATATAACTTCAAAATTATATTCGCTTCAAGGAGGGCAAATATTTTAATCAGCGGACAATCAGACAGTCGTCCATTTTATATAATTGATAAGAAGACTTTTCTTTAAAAAAAGATTAAATGTCATTTATGTGTTTTTTTTAATTATATATAATTAGTGGAAATAAATACGCCCATGAATTAGTTTATGAAAATAAAATGTTTTGTTGTACTACTCAAAGGATAATGAGATAATCAAGTAAAGTATTATTGAATCATTATTAGTTAATATTATTTGAAATTAA
>NW_021484114.1:0-247 GCF_001605985.2 Dendrobium catenatum | reverse complement strand
GGGGGGGGGGGGGGGTGAATTGGTATTTTTAAAAAAATTTCTTTAGGTAAAGCACAAAATTAAAACCAAAATAATTCACCATAAGAGTAGTGGATGCGGAAATTAAATGCGAAAGTAAAAGAAAGAAAGATCACACCGGATTTATAGTGGTTCGGTCAATCCTTGACCTACATCCACTCCTCGGAGGCACCCTCTGAGTATTACACTATTTAAGTGTCTCTCCTTTAGCTCCCACAGCTAGGCGGAG
>NW_021484113.1:0-495 GCF_001605985.2 Dendrobium catenatum | reverse complement strand
CACTCACTAATTGATTTGATTGAAAAATTCCTACTTTATCCTCACATTTTTCCCAAGAGATTGAGAATGTCATGATGCATCCTATTTTTTAAAGATTCATATTAAATCCCAAGATCATAATTGCCATATTCATGACAGATTAAATAAATATGGTTGCTCAAATCCTGTTGTGAGTTGCAATCTTACTCTTCTTCAAATGTCATGGGTCCAATTCTGACATCCCATTCTCCTTCAAACAATGCTATTGGTTGTGTTGGTCCAGACAGCGACTTCTCCAACAAGCTCTCATCGCAACCTCTTCCCACCATTGTCAAAAGATTCAACAGTGAGCTCCTGTCACGACATACAGTTTTTGGCACCTTCTCCACTAAACTCCTGTTACGACTTCCGAACTCGAAAATCAAACTCAAGTATGCCTTTAAAAAATGTGCCATCACAAGGTATGCCGCTCATAAACTGACACTTTCTTCTTCTTCAAGCATCACATGCACTAAT
>NW_021484112.1:0-1177 GCF_001605985.2 Dendrobium catenatum | reverse complement strand
ACCGAGCAATACCGAGTAATACCGAGTTTTCCTAGAAAAAACTCGGTATTGCTCTGTATTGCTCGGTATTTATCTTCACATAATGATATTTCTCGTTATTACCGAGCCAAATTGACAAATATATGATTTTGTGCCTGCTATGTCACGAATTCTCAGTGCCGGCCGAACGTAGCTCTACGTCCATTCACCGGACCAAATAAAAATTCATGGATGACGGTCAGTTAAGCTTTCAACGTGGAGGGTGGTCTCCCTAAAGATTTCAACGTGGAGGGTGGTCCCGAAACCGATCGCCGTCCAGCTCTAACGGTGACCCACGTCGTCGGTTGGCATATTCATGGCGATTATGAACCGGGCCC
This sequence comes from Dendrobium catenatum, assembly GCF_001605985.2. Classification (NCBI taxonomy): domain Eukaryota; kingdom Viridiplantae; phylum Streptophyta; class Magnoliopsida; order Asparagales; family Orchidaceae; genus Dendrobium; species Dendrobium catenatum. Next base: position 821 of record NW_021484112.1, on the reverse strand, counting down.
ATCGGCCTCAAAAGGGCATAGCAAGCCGCGAACCGGTATTCCAGCTGCTAACAAAAGCGCTCACCATGGGGTTGGAAGTGAGTGGGCGTGGTGGGCTCCGCTTCCGGCGATGGTTAGGTCGGGGCGGGCTCCACCTATGGGGTCCACTTGGCGTTTGGCTGAGGTTCGGATCCAGACCTTTCGAATTTGAATTCGTTGGAACGTTGGAGCCTGCGGAGGGCTAACGGGTATTTCTCTTGGAGAGTACGGCCACCAATGGTTAGCTCCAGGAAAGGATTAATATATAAAAAATAATAAAATTAAAATTTATTTTATTATAATGACTCGATAATACTTTAATTATTTTTTTTATGAATATATTTTGAGCGAAAAATTTCTTTGTGATGATAAGCACTGTCAACAAATAAAGCTAATGATAAATCTTATATAATGATCGATGCATATTTATATTTAATTTATTTTTGTTATTTCTGATTAATACGATGAAAATAAAATACATAATGCAATAGACAAAAAAATATGGTTATGAAAAGTAATAATAGTGATGGTAAATCATAGAGGAAAAATTCCCTTAGGTTATTTTTATAATTTAATTTTAATCCTGAGAGGAATATTTTCAAAATTCAGCTACTTATATACATATTGATAAATATGAGTATATATATGAGATCAATTAAAATTGATCTTATATATTCATATATTTCAAAGTAAAAATTTTAAATATAACTTTTTCTAATAAAAAAGTATTTAAAAGAATTAGGTGCTAGGAATTTAATGGAGACGAAAATGACAAATCGATCGTCTCCGAACGACATGCTAAA
>NW_021484111.1:0-672 GCF_001605985.2 Dendrobium catenatum | reverse complement strand
TCAAGGGATCACCTTCCAAACTGTCGCACTTCTTTTCGTCTGCAGAAATTCGTTCACTCTCCTCGATGGCTTCACTGGCGATAGGATCAATATGGAGTTCTATGGATATCAGCTCCAGAGCTTCCTCAACCTTCTCTGTTATAGGAGTGTTCACTGGGTCAGGAGAAACCTTTGAGTCAATCAAGTCTTTCTCCGCGCATTTCTCCTTGTCAACCAATTCATCTTCTTCTTCATGTCCTTCCTTGATCACCTTAGGTTTCTCGATGATTTGCATAGTGAGTGGGAGATGGAAGGCTTCATTGGTCTCCATCCATTTGTCCACTCTCTTTACTCTCTCTCTGTCTCTTAGTGCCTTCTTTCTCTCTTTTGATGACGGGGTTTTTGCATAGAACGGTGGGTTAGTCCTGTCTCGTTCTAGGTGAGCGAATCGTTTGATTGTTTGACGGTGGAAGTCGGCTAAGTCCGCTTGAGTCTCCTTGAGATGTTGACTAATGGTGCCCACTTGACCTATTATCCAGTCTAGTGTCCTCCCAAGTCGATCCGAGTCCATGCTCTGATACCAAACTGATGTAGAACGAATAGAAACCCTTCTAGAAATCTGGAATTAGCTTCAGTTTTTTTTTTTCCAAAACCTAAGAGAAAATTGACAGCAAGCTGCAGTCTTCAAAACGT
>NW_021484110.1:0-268 GCF_001605985.2 Dendrobium catenatum | reverse complement strand
GGATAGGTCTTACATCCTTGGTGGATTCTCTCGACCTCTTCTACATAGGTTAACGTCATCGAGCATGGCTCTGACATACAACCTTGGATAGGTCTTACATCCTTAGTGGATTCTCTCGACCTCTTCCACACATGTTAACGTCATCAAGCAGAGCTCTGACATACAACCTCGAATAGTTCATACGTTATTGATGTATTCTCTCAACCTCTTCTACAGAGGTTAATATCATCGAGCAATATTCTAAGTGAATAATGTTCTCTCTATAAAG
>NW_021484109.1:0-391 GCF_001605985.2 Dendrobium catenatum | reverse complement strand
GTCGGAGACTTTGTTTTGACCGACATGAATGAATCTTATATAAATTGTGTTCGGCTTTGCATTCGCTATTAGAATGGTAGAGAAGGTGAGCTGATTTCTCTTCTTTGTAATGAAATGAGTGCAGATTTTACTTGTTTCTAATTTCCAAACTGCTGTAGGTATGAAATGAGTGCAGATTTTACTTGTTTCTAATTCCCAAACTGCTGTAGGTATGAAGCGAGTGCAGTTTTTTTAATGTTTCTAGCTTCCAAATTGCCGTGGGTATGGAATACACGCAGATTTTTAATATTTCTAGCCTCCGGATTGCTGTAGGAATGAGATATGTGCAAAATTATATTGTTTTGGGTCTCTAAGTTGTGTTGGGGACAAACCATATGCAGAATTCTATTTA
>NW_021484108.1:0-554 GCF_001605985.2 Dendrobium catenatum | reverse complement strand
ACCGGCGGTCTGCCGCCAAATGGCACCGCAGGATAAATGGTTATGATGACCCGAGGCCCTTTGAACCGAATGGTTTTGCTGCCAAATGGCACCACGCAATACCGGTTATACCCAGAGCCAATACGCTCCTTATGGGCATCAAATCCTTGAGATATGAATTAATAGGATATAATTGATAGGGCACAAAGCCCTCTGTTAGCTAAAGTGGATTCAAATTTTTCCCCATGGCTGCCAACAAGGATCCTTCAGTCAAGTTGGGTTGACTACCTCCTCTGACTATGTAGACTAGGGACCACGATGTCCTGGGATGACAGAACCATGAGATCTTGATAAGGTCCATCATCCTTTTCCCTACCATCCGCTTTAAGTGAAAGATGGTGCAATTTTTATTTAAATATCAAATCTTCCAACCCAAATTCCAAATCCAAACCCAACTCTTCAATACCAATACCCATTGCTGCTACTATATGCCAGATAACATGTATTATATACGTATCTGATCGACCACTATCCTTAATCGAAAGTTCTCTCTTGTGAACGGGAGGGGTAATTAA
>NW_021484107.1:0-2030 GCF_001605985.2 Dendrobium catenatum | reverse complement strand
AAATAGGTTGAAGTAGGAGGCCATCAACATAACATTGATATTGATTTCATGAACTTCATTTCTGATACTACCAATGTCCTGTTGCTACTGCAGAAGTTGAGCATCAATTTGATCAAATCTTTGATCAAAATGAGTCTCATGTCTATCAAATTTTTCAATCAAATTCTGATAATCTGATTGAGGTGCAGAAGTTTGCTCTCCTTCTTCTTCTTCTTCAGAAGCACTGGCATGTGCTTTTCCTTTTTCCTCCTTAAAAATTGCTCTGAAAGAAACATCATTGTAGTAGACCGGCTCCTCATATTCATCATTAGGATGCACTAAATTGTATTTCTTTTCCAAAACATAGGTAACTAAGTATCCTAATGAGATATTCCTTTTTCTTTTCTATTCTGCATGCCCAATTTTTGAAAGCCCATAAAGATGGTCTAGGATAAGTTGGGCTTCATCGATAGGCTTACGATCCATAATCAAAAAAGTCACAACAGAAAGGAGTGGGGTAATATTGATCCTATCACCAGCTTTAAGAATTATTGAAGATCGAAGAATGTGCTGGATGATTCGAGCATTTTTGGTCATTCCTGAAACTCTAGCAATATGATATGTTAGGCCACTTTCTCTAGTCACCCTATTGACTTCATACCATTTGAAGGTGTTCTCATTCATAAGGGTGTGGGCTCTAAATCCTTCAGTTTTTAAGTTTAGAAAAGCACCTATGTCATGCTTAGTGATTTCAACTTTTTGTTTGAAAATAAAAGAACTTATACAAGAGTGGTCGGAATTGAAACTCATATTGGCTAGAAAATAGAGAAAGGTTTGTTTGTTGTAGAGGTGGACGAGAGAAAGAATGAATCCAAACTGGGTGGAAGAAAAAAGGTGCATTACCTTGAAGTTTATCTCGCTTTGAATCAGATTGTGAGAAGGTGTGATTTTAGCAGATGCAAAATGAGAAAAAGATTCCTCATTTGCTTTTGAAAGGAAGTTTTCAGAAGCATTCCTGTGGGGTTTCTTTGCTAACACCTTCTGTCTCTTGCTAGATGAGGCCATTGTTGATTTGGAAGTCGAAAGGGATTGAAAGAGATGTTTGGAGATGTGATTGTTGAGTTGGAAAGCCTTCATATTTAAAGAAAATGATACGTTCGTCCTGGACGAAAACAGTTCATCCTGGACGAAAATTATCATTCGTCTGGACAAAAAAAAAATTGTATAGATGATCAAATTCGTCCAAAATGTAATGGCTTTTCGTAATCAACACAATTTACGATATGTCCTTTCGTACAGACTTTTTCACTTGACCGATCGGACAGACAAAAAATTTTCGTACAGACGATCAAAAGTTAATTCATTTTAATGTCTGTTGAAAACAATTCCCTACTATGAATCGACGTCTGTTCGTCTGGACGAACAAAAAGTTCGTACAGACGAACTTCACAATTAAAACTGCCTTATCCACTCAACTGCTGCATTCAATTGTCCCGACGTTTAAGAAAAAATATTTCATCCTGGACGATCATCAGATCGTACAGACGAACTACATTAAAAATTGTTCTCAAGACATTTCATATCACGCAAACTGAATTTTACACACATCGTCCAGTACGAAAAATTTCGTCCCGGACGATTTCCACATTTTTTGGATTTTTTGAATTTTTATCAAACAAAAATAAACTAAACATACAAATCACAGAAAACAATGACAAATCCACAGACTCTAAAATGAAATCACTCAAAAAATAGTTAAAAATCACAAAAACAAAACAAAACAAAACAAAATAAACTACGAAAATATAAATATCAATGTTGCAAAAACATTTTTTTAAGCATTCAAATCAATTACACCAAGTCTTGTTCTTAATGTACTGAAGGTATCAAAGGCTAAAGGTTTTATAAAAATGTCTGCCAGTTGATTTTCAGTTGAAACATGAGTAAGTTCAATTTCTCCCTTGGATACATGATCCCTTATGAAATGATGTCTTATGTCAATGTGTTTGGTTCCAGAATGTTGAATAGGATTTTTGGAAATGTAAATAGCA
>NW_021484106.1:0-3435 GCF_001605985.2 Dendrobium catenatum | reverse complement strand
ATTAACTTAATCAACACCGGTTACTACTGGGTAACTCGGGCCTATAAGGCTTTTAATTAATCACAAGGAATGTGAAATAAACTCACAGCCTTAGTGAGCAACAAAGGTAGTAATCGTTTAACCATTAAAATATACCCAAATTAAGATTATACATTAATATTTAAATTCAAACATGAATTTTCCCTTCAACCTTTCATACACTCAAACACCAAATAACTTTAACAAATTGCCCAGTTTAGGATATATCCAAGCCACACAGCTTATTTCATACACTTCAGATCCTCAGCATATTCTGAATCATAAGACCCCAATCTCCAGGAAAATAATCCCAATTTTTTAATAAATTATTTAACTCAAATTAAAGATTTTCTCAATCCAAAACTTAAAGCCCGACACTTAGCTTAGGATGTGGCACTTCTAAATTATTTTAGAATCTTAAAGTATCTTCTACCCCTCCTTTGTTGGCTCCAAAAATAAGTGTTCAAAATTCATTATAATCCCTATTCAAATTCCAAATTTACCTTCTTTGATATCACTCCTTAAAAATCTCAAATAAAATTTATACTGTTATTTTAATCTATAGTATTTGTAAGGGATCCCAATTTTCTACGATGTAATTAACTACGAGGGCTTGGGCTTGTAGAAGATTTAGAACCCATATCCACCTTTTTGAAAAACCCAATTTATCAAAACTCAATCAATCTTCTTTAACAAAATAAAAATCAATAACGATCATTATTATCATATACGAACAATTAATAATGAATGATATTTTCTTCTTTTAGGGAGATATGTCGTTTGTTGATAAAACATCGAATATGAAATTAATGATAATTAATCTAGATTATCACAACTATTTATTTTACTGAACTTCACTTTGACTCTTCAGGGCCATATGAAGTTCTTTCTTAAATTTGGCTATGATATTCAATGTGGAATGTACAATTCTAAATCTTAACCCCATTTTGAAATCTTATTTTTATCTCTTGAGGTGGTATACCTTTTCCGATGGGATGTTCGATTTCAGAATTAAAATTCAAAGTCAATTTCAAGTTCTCTAAATAAGATTAAACTTTTCAAATCTTTTTTTCAAGTTCAACACAAACAAAGACACATAAAAATAAATAAATAAAATACACTCTATTAAAAACATCAAACTTAATCTACCCAGTCTTAGGTCGATCTTTTGTTGCATGGTGTATGGTGTACCTAAAATATTTAGTGCTTACACAAAAGATATGTAATAATTGTACTAGAAGAAATAAAATAATAATTCAATAATATTTTTCATCGACAAAATCCTATGCTTGGGATCCAGAATTGCAACATAGTTCTATTTACTCAACCTAGGTTGACTTGGTCAATCAGGATTAAATAGGGGTTGGGATTGAGTCAAACATATCCCAAATGAAATTTGAAATTTGTTGGAGGTGGCTTCATGTCACGGGGAGGTCTTTATGTTCAAAATTCATATTTATGCTCTTTATGGTTCATTTACAATTGATCAAACAATATTTCAAGGTCATTTGATAGGGTTTTGAATGATTTGAAAATTCAATAAAAACTAATAAAAGTCTATGAGATGTTGGGGTTTTTATTTGGATTTTTTATTTGAATTTGAAAAGGAGTTCAATGAATTGAAACCCAAGATTGAGTTCTGATTTAAAATTTTTGACATCACATAAAAAATGAAGTTAACAAAGGCCCTCTTTAAAACACATCCATCATTTTAGATAATTATATGATTAATTGACTTCAACATCTAAATTTTCTATTATTTTTAGGGAATTCGCAAGGTTCTTTTCTTAAGTGATTGAGTAATCACCTTCTTTATTTTGGTCTTTCCCTCATTTATTCATCTTTACATTGAAGGTATGAGCCTTGAAAAACTCTTGATCTAGTTTACCCTCGATAATGATATTAAATCCTATTAGTGGAACACATGATTTAACACCAATGTGATCCAATATTAACTAAACATCATCACAATATAGTTTTATTATAAATGATGATGTAAATGAAAATGCAACCATATAAATTACGCACAACTTAAGATTTCTACACAAAACATCTTAACTTTATATTTTAAGGGGTGCTTTGAGCTATGTGGGGAGTTTACCAAGACCTTTACTGTAGTTCACCATGAATTTGCTAGAGAAAATATAATAATCATCTATTAAGTAGTACAAACTTGTTATTTGGAACTACTTGTCATGTAGATTCCGTTATACTAGATGCATATGCAATCTTATATTATCAACTTCTTCATTTGACTTGATAATGTTCATTTAAGAGGAGAGAGCCTTGACTTGGAATATTAAAAAAAAAAAAATCAAACCAATAGAAATACATTTTGAAAACTCATTATCCATGTACCACATGCTTTCACTAGGAATTTTGTGAGAGCATCCCTGATCTTGATAATAATAATCAAGTTTATCATTTTCCATAAGGCACTATTTATTCCACCTCCTTCAACTCTTGTTCTGACAAATTTGAGGCTGAGTCTATCTAGAAGGCCTTTTGCATCATTTGCTTCCCCTTTTTGAAATTCATCTTTTCTTCACAATTCTCCTTGGTAGGGTGAGTTTTCAGGTTGGGAAAATCAATACTTAAATGCCATGGCTTCTTTCATTCAAAATAAATTACATAAGATGAACTTTTATTGAATTTAACTTCCTTACCTTTTCCCTTTTCAAAATGACACTTCTATTTTCGCTTCAAAAAGCCTTTAAATTGCCTCATCAAAATAATTATATCATAATTGCCATCTAATTCTATCGTTGTTTGAGTTGTCATCCTTCAGTGCTACAGTCTTCTCCTTCCTTTTCTCTCATACATCCTATAATTTTTGGCTTACATTTTGCTCATAGGTAATAAGAGAGCAAAGTAAATTATCAATTGAGTAAACATTTAAGTCTTTCGATTCATAGATAATAGTGACCTTTGCATTAAATTTATGTGGCATATAATGAAGTATTTTTCTAACCTTTTTTAAAATTTGATGTTCTCTACCTAAGGCATGCAAAGATGTCACTAACTTAATAAATCTTATGTACATGTCATAGATAGTTTCTTTTAGTTACATACAAAATATTTCATAATCATGTAATAGTAAGTTTAAACGATATTGATTAACCTTATTTGTAATTTCGTAAGTAATGTATAGTCTATCCCAATTTTTTTTGCCAATTATACAGGTAGAGACTCTCATATAGTCTTCCGATTTAAGTACACAAAATAGGCAATTTCAATATTTCTCATTAAGTTGTGCATATCTCTATCCTTAAAACTCCATTCATTAAAAGTAATTTCTTCCTTGATGCTATTAATAATACAAGATTGAGGTGTATATCCAACTTGAATCATATGCCATATGCAATAGTCAATTGAGTATAGAACTATAGACATACAAATTTTCTAAAAGTCAAAGGG
>NW_021484105.1:0-219 GCF_001605985.2 Dendrobium catenatum | reverse complement strand
TCTCCAATCAACCAAATTATAGCAGAAGAAGAGAAAATTCAAAACAGCAAAACATCTCTCATTATACCTTAAACCCCCACAGATTCTCATCAGCTCATAAAAATCAATCCAGCACCCAAAAAATCAAGACAAACAAATTCTGTAACCACCAGCAACCTTGGAGTCACCGAAAAAGCTTGCAGATACTAAAGGAAAAAAAATCCAATCCCAAAATATAAT
>NW_021484104.1:0-287 GCF_001605985.2 Dendrobium catenatum | reverse complement strand
GGCAGTTTGTGAGCTTTATTGATTTTGCAAGAATGACAAGATACATGATTATTATGAATGCGTAATTGAGGATAGGCCTCAGCAATACGAGTAAGAGTTTTCTGGTTCGGGTGACCCAGACGGTCATGCCAGAGAGAAGCCCGTTGTTCAGTGGTCAGGAGCGCTGTGTTGCAGGATGAGTCTACCGCCGTATGAAGAGGGTAGAGACCGTTCTTGCAAGGTCCTTTAAGTAGGATTTGATGAGTTGTCAAGTCCTTCAAAACAAATCCATTAGGATCAAATATGAT
>NW_021484103.1:0-285 GCF_001605985.2 Dendrobium catenatum | reverse complement strand
CCATTCGGAGTTTTTTCGCTTCTTTGAAACTTTCGGGCTTTTATTCTGTTGGGCTTTTGGATGCTAGGCATGTTGCGATTCAATTATCTAACGATCTTGATTATAGCAGAGTGTTCGCTAGACGTTCTTATTTCATTTATAATTGTCAAATGCGTGTTTTGAAATGGACTCCGTTTTTTGATATTAAAGAAGAATCTTCGATTGTTCCGATTTGGATCTCTTTTCCGAATTTGCGATTGCATTTTTTCAATTCGAAAGTGCTGCATGCGTTGGGTTCTATTTTCG
>NW_021484102.1:0-283 GCF_001605985.2 Dendrobium catenatum | reverse complement strand
TGCACAGAGAATTTACAATTTCACAGAAAAATGTAGTTTACGAAAAACACCGCTGAATCAAAAATACCCGGACAAAAATCTTCGAAAAATAACCAAAATGTGCACACTCGGCACGTCAACGATATACAAAAAGTTACGCGGTAAAAATTGAACCGATCAAAAGATACAGACGAAAAACAGTAACGGAAACGAAATCCGAACAGAAAATACCGTCAAACTCAACGGTTCTGAAAATTGAGAAAGGCTGAATGTGCCTTACCTTGCGTACAGCAAAATCCTGAAC
>NW_021484101.1:0-372 GCF_001605985.2 Dendrobium catenatum | reverse complement strand
TGTAGGCCCGTCGGTGGGTTTTAACTAAAAAAAATAAAATAAAATGATACACATGAGACATCAATTCACACTACAATATGCAATTCACTCATGTGTGACCCCAGCCGCCACTGTCAACCATGTTGCTATCTCCAAATTCAACTTTGTCTTATATGATATTTTCCCCCAATGTCACTAACTCATTAGGTGTCATAGTGCTCGTACTCGTCCCAAGGTCTGAGCCATCAGCCTCTATCGCCCATAAAGTTAAGCCCTATATTGGAGTGTTTGCCCCATCCCTCTTCACCCCAAATAATTTACTATTAGCACTCAAATTTTATTTTCTAATTATTATTATTTTACTACAAAATTTTGAATTCTCTATAATATATC
>NW_021484100.1:0-240 GCF_001605985.2 Dendrobium catenatum | reverse complement strand
ATACTTTTATAAAAAAAATTTATTGAGTTTCTTATATTATCAAAATCTAAAGTATTTGAATCATAGTAGTTTCAAAGGAATATGCATTACAACTTATTATGGATTTCCTCACCCCACCCAATTCAACTTGTGACAAAAACTCATCATAGATAACAATATTTTTTTAATGGTTTCTTAGTTCTAAGTTTTTCATCGACATTCTATTTTTCACAGCCCTCATCCTAAAGAAGGTACATACAA
>NW_021484099.1:0-222 GCF_001605985.2 Dendrobium catenatum | reverse complement strand
GTGGGGTGGAATGGTAAACCTTCCATCAAATTCAGACACACTTCTATCATATCTAGGTGAGGATGCTCTACCTCACATAACCTTTCCCTTGTTGCCCCTTCATCTGTGTCCTCATCTGAATCCCCCACCACTATCACGTGCAGAGTCTTCTCCTTACACCTATGCCCAGGTGCAAATTTCTCGTGCAACGGTAGCAGAGGCCCTTGACCCTCTTCTCCTTCA
>NW_021484098.1:0-219 GCF_001605985.2 Dendrobium catenatum | reverse complement strand
TCTAACCTTAAGGAAAAGAAGACTGGATGATCTTGCGGGAAGGAAGTATTGCTTCCCATAAAAGATCAGATCTGGAGTTTAATTTGAATCTAGAGTGGTGCCACTGAGGGCGTACTCCACCACTAGTAGATCTAATCCTAAGGAGAGAAAGCACGATGACTCACATCTGTCCTTAAGGAAAAGAAGACTAGAAAGATCTCGTGGGAAGGAAGCATTGCT
>NW_021484097.1:0-539 GCF_001605985.2 Dendrobium catenatum | reverse complement strand
AACCGAGACCTCAAATCTTCCAAAGCCATTTGTGATCGATCCAGGCGTTGGGAGCTCGAGGTTTCTTCTCCAAATTTACTCGTGGACAGTCTACAAGTTCATAGAACCCAAGATCTTTCGAATCCATCAATTGGATTGAGGTAAAATTGAAGCCCTAGATTAGAACACTTAGAGCAATTTAACTTTTCATGTAGTGCATTTGATCGCGAAAATGGTTCCCCACGAATGCTCTTTACCTATACTACTTGTGTTTAAAATTTCGTTTCGTTTGGTTCGGCCGTTTGAGAGAACGAAACAAAAAACGCCTAGGGGTCTCGGTTTCACCCTAATCCCGAACGTGCGAAATCTCTGTCGTTGATTCTTTAATCAAGGGTGGAGATCTCTTCATTCCGTTGTTTCTTCTAAACCGCGGAATCGATCCCGCGGTCAACTTATTTTGAATTATACTATACAATGCATATATTGCATTTATTTTCCACTAATTTCACTTGTCATTTAGATGTTTTTATTGTATGATAGAATCTTACTGTTATTTATCT
>NW_021484096.1:0-300 GCF_001605985.2 Dendrobium catenatum | reverse complement strand
TTTTTACTCTTTTATATTTTTGAAAAAATATATTTAAAATTTTTTATTTAGATAAAAAATCTTCATTTTAGATTTAGATTTTTTTAAGTATGTCATTAATCAAAATTAATTCAAAATCATTAGAACAATGTTCAAAGCAATATTCGATCAAAATTGCGATAAAAATTTGATGAATGTATTACTATTATTCGAACTATATAGAAGAATAACTAACTTTATCACACAACTCATCTTGGTCTGTTAGTTAGGAGTTTAGGCTACCAACTAAGAGGTTTTTTATTTAAATCTTTGTGTATGCGT
>NW_021484095.1:0-416 GCF_001605985.2 Dendrobium catenatum | reverse complement strand
TTTTAATTGATTTAGAGAATAGAAATGATGTTAATTTGAATTTACTTTGCATGAAATCTACAAATAATGATGCTTGGTTATGTCATAGAATGCTATGTCATGCCAATATCCACACTTTAAATAAAATTTCTAAACTTGATTTAATAGTTCGTTTACCAAAAATTAGTTTTTATTTTGATTCTATATGTGATGCATGCATTCATGGTAAACATATGAAAAGTTCATTAAAGAGTAAAATTATAGTTTCTACAAGTAGACATTTAGAATTATTACACATGGACTTATTTGGGCCTATTAACACAACTAGTTTAGGTGGTAAAAATTATGGATATGTTATTATAGATGATTATTCAAGATATACTTGGGTATTTTTCTTACCTAATAAAAATAATGCATTTGATGATTTTAGAAAATTT
>NW_021484094.1:0-232 GCF_001605985.2 Dendrobium catenatum | reverse complement strand
ATAGACTCTTACTGTTATTAATCTATTAGAATATTTAAATTCTCATTTACGCAACTCTTCGTCCGTGAGGTTTACGCCTCACACCGCCTCGCCTCACGGACGAAAAACGCCTCCAGGCTTAATTACGCAATTTTAAACCTTGGTTAATAAAGCTCTCTAAATTAAATTGTGCAAGATTCTTTTCTATCATCGCTTAGGCATTGAAGTCCTGCATCAGAAGAGGTTCAAATTC
>NW_021484093.1:0-284 GCF_001605985.2 Dendrobium catenatum | reverse complement strand
TCAATTCATGTTCGTTCGTTTAGTGCTTATCGAGCTTTAAACAAACAAGCATGAACGAGTTATAAATGAGCTCTACTTTTAGTGTTCATTAACTTATCAAACGAGCTTTATCGAGCTTCCTAACAAATGATTACATAGAGCATGCTCGCGAACTTAATGTCGAGCTTTATTTATATTATTTATATTTATTAATTATATAATCAAATATTAATTATTTTTATCAAGCTTATTCATGAGTTCAAAATAAAACACGAATCGAGCTTAATGTTGAGCTTGTTCACGAA
>NW_021484092.1:0-222 GCF_001605985.2 Dendrobium catenatum | reverse complement strand
TCTCCAAGTGTAGGCAGAGAACCCTTCGGCTGTTCACGCTCTCCAAGTGTAGGCAGAGAACCCTTCGACTATTCATACTCTCCAAGTGTAGGCAGCGAATCCTTTGACTATTCACACTCTCCAAGTGTAGGCAGCGAACCCTTCGACTATTCACAATCTCCACGTGTAGGCAGCGAACCCTTCATCTGTTCACACTCTCCAAGTGTCGGCAGAGAACCGGAT
>NW_021484091.1:0-332 GCF_001605985.2 Dendrobium catenatum | reverse complement strand
ATGTTTGTATTTTATTAAAATACTAGACCTTACTACGATCAGTTAGACAGTAAGTACGTTGAAATCGGATTTTTCTACATTTTATTACGAATGTTTGAAGTTTTGAACTAGTTTTGACCTACGGTTGACCAAAAAGTTGACTTTTTGAAATATTACAGATTTCTGGAGTTTAATATTTTTAACAAATATTAGGCCTTATTATGAGTTGAATGCAATTGAGTTTGTTCAATTTGGATTTTTCTTGAATTAGTTATGAATATTCAAAGTTTTGACTATTTAATGAATTTTAAAATTGTTTAATTAAAGGACCATTTTGGGATTTTGTTCCAAAT
>NW_021484090.1:0-247 GCF_001605985.2 Dendrobium catenatum | reverse complement strand
GCTATTTGTATTACTTAAATATTTAGTTGTTATTTTGCAAGTTACTATAATCTCTACATGTGATTTATAGCCATTACTATATCTCCCAACGTTAAATTCTTAACTCAATCTTGATCAAGCAAAGGGTTATTTATTAGCAAGATAAATTTCATCACTTTCATTAATTTCGCCAAGGAAATTCTTGTTCTTCGCATGTTGCATCACATCATTTTTGGTATCAAAGCATGGTTACCTAGGGTGCAGACTC
>NW_021484089.1:0-274 GCF_001605985.2 Dendrobium catenatum | reverse complement strand
CTAAGACGGTAGCAACACCAATGGCCTTGATCCACGGGGCGGTTGACTGTGACGAGAATGGCGTGAATGCTCGACTGTCAATGCTCCAATTGTAGTTTAAAAATCGTCGGTCGACGATGCTTGCAGGAATCAGGACGACTCGCTCCAAATATTCTTCAATGGTGGTCTCGTCTTCAAATCCCACGTCAAAGCACGAAGATCTTAGGATGTTGATACTTCCGTCGGCGTTGAATACAAGACCCCACTCAAGTTCGGGATCCGCCATTCAACATCG
>NW_021484088.1:0-470 GCF_001605985.2 Dendrobium catenatum | reverse complement strand
TTCACAATTCACCCCCCTCTTATCATTTAGTAATTTTAATTAGTATCAGAGCTTGTTTTTCAAAAATAGTGTTTTAGAAAACCTTGAAAAAAGGAATAAATATTAGTTAAAGCTGTTTGGTACAATATTTATTATGGATCATACTATACAATATACCTGTTCGTGCAGTACGAAACTTTTGGTCAAAAGTCGTGCTGAGGTCCTCGGGACGATCTAAATTCGTCTGATTATACTATACAATATTTATCGTACTGTACGATTTGACTGCCTTTTCCATAAATGATCGGTAAGGATATTGATTGCATAGCATACTGTACAATCCAAATTCGTACTGTACGATTGTAAAAATTTTCTATAAGACCCCTTTGCTAGGCCATTCCTTTCACTCGAATCTTTCCTCACTCACTCTTTCACCTAGTTTCGTGCCCTCTTGCAATGTCTAAATGAGGTCGGTTGACTGCTGGAAGCTC
>NW_021484087.1:0-274 GCF_001605985.2 Dendrobium catenatum | reverse complement strand
ATTTTCATATTACAATCTAAATTTGAAGGGATGTTTGATTTGTTATAAAAGCGGTGTAAATTATTTCAAATGCAAGAGTTTTAGAAATATTACTGTTTAGTTTGAAGTACAAGGAATACAAATATTAGTATTTAGTTTGAAGTACAAGGAATACTAAGTAAAATTTTCAATTAAAAGTGATTAATTCATCGTCTAGTTCAAATCTGATGTATTTGGAATTCTTCTGCTTTTGGTTATTTACAAATACAATGGAAACTTACCATCATTCCTACCG
>NW_021484086.1:0-460 GCF_001605985.2 Dendrobium catenatum | reverse complement strand
TGACGGCGTGGCCCATGTCCGGGCGCTGGTGTGGCTCGCGGACGCAGCAGTGGCCGGCGAGCTCGGCCACGGTGGTTATGCTTGTGAGGGTTTCTTCGTCATCAGCGGAGTAGATGATGGGATCCACGACGGATTTGTGGAAGTTGGTTTCTTTGTTGAGTTGCATGCGGCGGAACCATGTGACAAGATGAATGCTTTCTTCCGGCTGGGTTTCCTCTAATGCCTTTCGGCCGGTGATGAGCTCCATTAGTATGACGCCGAAGCTGAATACGTCGGATTTGGTGGTCACGCGGCCAGTCACTGCAATATATAGATACATTATAAAGGCGATAGTTCAGCTGAGTAAGGGACAAGCAGAAGCAGAAAGAAAAGATTTCAATGCGCTCACAGTGGTTATTTGGTTTATTGTGGTTGAAAATATATTTAAGACATAATTATTTTATTTTCAGTTATTTTATAT
>NW_021484085.1:0-303 GCF_001605985.2 Dendrobium catenatum | reverse complement strand
TTGGCTTAGGTTTCTCCTCACCTTTTTCTTTGCTTGAATGATCTTTAAGCGTAGGGCAATCAGTTCTCACATGTCCAGGCTTCCTGCATTCAAAACAAACAACATCAGAAGATCCTTTAACTAGTTTATGATCCTTACCTTTCCTCCAACTTTGATGATGCTTTATTTTCTTCCTTAGAAAGCTTTTGAATTGCCTTGTGATGAAGGCAACTTCATCACTTTCAGAGCCGGAAGATTCAGAATTCGATTTGTGCGCCTTTAGTGAAATTGTTTTCTCCTTTTTCTTCTCACCTGCATTAAGAT
>NW_021484084.1:0-299 GCF_001605985.2 Dendrobium catenatum | reverse complement strand
GATTGTAACTTGAGTGAATAAAAAACATACACACACACACACACACATGAGGAGATCATATAAAATTTATATTGATAGTACAGGATGATATACGTTCGTACTGGACGATCAGACAGTTATCTCTCATAGAGCATATAGAACGAATAGGAACTTGTTCGGAAAATTTTTTCTAAGTCCTATTCGTCCAGGACGAAATAATTATCGTTCAGGACGATTGACTCTCTGGAAAATTTTCGTCCAGACGAAATTAAATTACCGTCCATGGTGACTGGTTCTCTGGAAATATTTCGTCCAGACGA
>NW_021484083.1:0-864 GCF_001605985.2 Dendrobium catenatum | reverse complement strand
TCTTATGGAGTGTATGTTAAGATAGAAAATTTCTTCTTCTTATCCATCATTAACTCATTAATCTTATTAGATTAATAATTAGCAAATAAAATGAGTCAATTTGATTGATCCATTTGATTTTCATACAATAATCATAGAGAGCAAGAGAGCTATTAATATTAAGATTTTTCATTTCATTAATTAATCAGCTTTAAGCTCGTATCTTTTTTATCTTAATCATGAATGATATTACTAGACATTTGTAAGAGGATTTATCTTGGTGTATGATTTTTGCCGATTATATTCTTGTTGATAAGATTAGAGAGGGAGTTGAAGAAAAACTTGACTTATGGAGATCAATCTTAGAGTTTAAAGATTTTCATTTGAGTAGATCTAAAACCAAGTATATTTAATGCAATTTTAGTAGTAATAGTTCTAGTGGGAGATTATGACTTTGGATGATCAAGTCATGAATAAGAGGGCACGGTTCAGATAACGCAGGTCCTTACATGGAGATAGACATGATAACATGCAAGGTATATGTCCTTACGTGGAGAGAGATTTTTATATGCTCTTGACTATGTTATGATTTGAGATTTTCGCTCACAATTTCTACATTATATTTCAACTAGGACATATATACAAAAAATTGTTTTATCAATTAAGAAGTTGTAAGTGAGACATTGCATTTTAAGAAAAATATTTGCCTAATTTATTTTAAAGATGATTATTAATTTGTTAAAATTTATATTTTATAGAAAAAATTGCATGTTATGGGCCTATCACAAGTCATCTAAATATTAGATAAACACAAAGTATTAATATTAAAAAATTATAAATGAACTTTAGAAGTAAAAAAAAATAGTGTATTTTGATGACTATGAT
>NW_021484082.1:0-1162 GCF_001605985.2 Dendrobium catenatum | reverse complement strand
CCTGAATTTTATCTTCATCACTGTCATTTTCCAAAGATATCTCAAATTTTGGCCTTTTGTTATTATTTTCATCCTTAAGTACACATGATTCATCCTCTGAACCAGATTCTAAATCAATGTGTATCATAGGGTTTTGATTTTGAATGTTTTCATACATTGCACTTTCATGATCTTTCCATCCTATGCCTCTGCCTCGCCCTCGTTGGATCATTCTACCACCTCTTTGTGAGGGTGGAGCAGGATGCCAACGAATGCTATCTTCGAGGTAGGGATATTCTTCATCTGTTTTTTCTTCTTTTTCTTTTTTATTTTTCTTTTCAAGTGCAATTTCACTTTTGGCCAATTTAAGATCTTTGGAAACAACTGTTTGTTTTTTAGGAAAAAAATAGGCGGCATCTTCATAAATTCCTACTTCATGAATCAAAAATGGTTGCAAGTCTCCCTTAATACAGTGCTCAGTACAATCTCGGATGTACTTGATGCACTTATGTAAGGATGAAGGAACCATCCTATATTCGTGAAGCCAGGGTCTACCTAAGAGAGCATTAAAGGATGTTGGAGTGTCTATAATATGAAACTTAGCTTCAGTTTTAAAATCCTCAATCTCTAACAACAAAGTAATTGAACCCAAAGCCCTCTCGCCATTTTCGTTAAAACTCCGTAAGATCATCTTATCTGAGCTGAGCTTGTCTATTCTCAAATAGGCAAGAGTTCTTAGAGTCATAATATTAACTGATGCACCAGGATGTACAAGAATACGTGACAATCTGAAGTTATCTATGTTAACTGTTATGTATAGTGGACGGTTGTGATCAGCCGTCCCTAAACACAGATCTTCATCAGAAAAAGAAATTTCAGGAACTCCTCCGGAATAAAAAGCTTCATCAGGCTGTGCAGCTGCTAACTGGGCCATGCAAATATCTGGATCTAACAAAGCTTTGATTAACGCTTCCTTCATTTCTTTGGAAAGGATCAAGGCATCGTAAATACTCAGTTTGGCAGGCACCTTTTTGAGATGAGCTAGGACATTGTAATCGACCTTGGGCATTCCACTCTCAATTGGACTATGAAAAGGAATAGGTTGAGGTGGAAGAGAAGATTTCGGCTCGTCAATAACTTGCTTTACTTTGTCTTCAGAAGAAGCTTGAGGTGGTAACACTTT
>NW_021484081.1:0-322 GCF_001605985.2 Dendrobium catenatum | reverse complement strand
GGATGGACGGCTGATATTGAATCCCTTGATCTCGTACCGTTCATCAGACATTTGAAGACCTTAATGATGTCGGAATTTGGCGATCTTGGGCTCGTTGGATTTGTCTCATCGAGCCGCTCAATTAAAAAATAAGCTCGTCAAGTTTGGAAACTATTTTGTAACACAAATTATGGTTCGACCCTTCCAATAGTTCTTTAGATCCTTGATTTGTACTCATTTGGGCTCGGATCGAGCCAAAATTGGTGTCGTTGGGTTCGTATTTTTGAGATGCTCAGTTTGACTATACGTTTGTAAAAGCAGAGTTCAGGTGATCCCAATTTAA
>NW_021484080.1:0-499 GCF_001605985.2 Dendrobium catenatum | reverse complement strand
CCCCTGTTGTATGTGGGCAATTCGTAGACGTGGTTGACATATTGTTATAGAGTACTCTAATATACTAAGTGGAGACCATGTTGCTAAAAGGTCCACCTATTTTCAATATACATATAAGAGAACTTATAAATCCTTCAATGCTATCTAGCTTACTCATTAAACTGCTCTATTCAAACCTATTTGTCAACACTCCCCACCATCTAGAAAAGTCTCCTAGTCATAATATTAATTGTTAAATATTTTTTTTTTAGTACTAGATAGACTAATTATAGATCACACTATATCGTTATTTGTAATAAAATTAAGCTACAATAGATGATTAAATAATTCTTAAAAAAATTTTAATCCAACATATTTTAAAATTTTATGGGTAAAGTAATTAAGATAATGTGATTCTCCAAATTTTTTGTATTTCTCATCAAACTCTTGAGCAAATATTGAGAATTGTAAAGTTTAATTATATTTATAATCCATAAAACTAATTTTCATCATATTTAAT
>NW_021484079.1:0-294 GCF_001605985.2 Dendrobium catenatum | reverse complement strand
GCAAGCATTAGTCCTAAAAATTTGCATGCATATCATCGCCTAGATAATTTTATTTCACTGTTTTTTTTTGCTGCCCATGCAGTTCCTGCACGCATTTAATGGAGTTAAGTCAATCTATACAGTGTCTTAGTGCTGCCATCAAACCCATAACTCTTCTAAGTGCTTAGGATAACTACACCCTTAGTGTAGGCTGCTGTCCTTACTGTTCCAGCCACATTTAGCTGCCATTTTGTGAACTTAAAGTCATGCCTAGGTGCTGTCCTCACCCTAGCAGTATCCCTATAACACTTAGGC
>NW_021484078.1:0-205 GCF_001605985.2 Dendrobium catenatum | reverse complement strand
TCCCACACGTTTTGGAGAGCAGGATAGAATGATCACATCAGAGCATATAGAGGAAAATTTTGTTGGCCTCACAGCATGCCTTAAGTCTAACGTCGCCGCCTGTTCCGACTCAGACGACACCGTAGCCAATCCCGATCAGCTCCGTCCACACGTCGCTCGCTCGGTTCTGTTGCCATTGGTGTGCGGAACAAATGAAGGTAGTTAT
>NW_021484077.1:0-403 GCF_001605985.2 Dendrobium catenatum | reverse complement strand
TCAACTTTAATAATTAAAATACAACATAAAAATGAACTTAAAAACACTAAATCACCTAAAATTTAAATTTGAACATTAAAAAAAATTCCTTTGACCTTTCAATAAACTAAATTTAATCAATTAGAAAACTTCAACTAATGATAAACCTAGGATATATCCCCAAGCCACACAGCCTACTACACACATTTAGATTTATTTGCTATGACAACCAATTCTAACTTTAGGTTATAGCGGTGTTTACTTTCTTGCTGCTGTGTGATGGGCTTTCTCGTTGTTTTCATTGCTTGTTATTTGTAAAATTGATTGTTTGATGTTTTTATTTATTTCTGCAATCTGTGAATTGATGTGATGAACGATAGATTACTTTTAGGTTAGGAAAGATCTAGATGCTCACTGATTTTTT
>NW_021484076.1:0-298 GCF_001605985.2 Dendrobium catenatum | reverse complement strand
ATCTGGTTGGGTCCGGGTCACGGTGCGACAGTCCCGTTCGATCTCGTCACTCCCACTCGCAATCTCTCATAGGCCGCACCATCCGCGCTGCTTGTGGCAGACCCCGACTGCATCACGTTGCGACCTGCGCGTGGTAGACTCGCGCATCTTGCCCTCTTGTTACACAAAATAGACTGTCAACCCTAATTAATTCAAAAGGAAAATTATTTATACTTAACGCAAATTAACATAGGCATCATGATGCTCAAACGAGTGGCACTTCAGTGTTACATAAATGAACTAGTGCCATGGCTCTGGA
>NW_021484075.1:0-550 GCF_001605985.2 Dendrobium catenatum | reverse complement strand
GGATTTTACTTGATGATAGAGTTGTAGACTTGAATATATAAATTTGTGTCCAAATCTTGCCACGGACCACCTTTTTATATGTTCAGGCCAAGTGATGTGGGTTGGATCGTTGGAAGATGATGACGCTTGAAGGATTTTAATCCCACTCTAGGGAACAAGGATAAACTCAAGCTTAAAGCTTCAAAGAGGTTAATATATCATTCCATCCCTCCTTTCTATTGCATAATCTATATATAATAAGCAAGTATAAAACTAGAGACACCTAGAAGATTCTAGAAACATGTAACAACTTGTAACAAACTAAGATAAGCTAATCCAAAGGAATGCTTTAAGTAATATGTTCCACATCATTCTCCCCTTACTTGAAAAGAGTTCAACTCCGTCGAGACGCGTCATCGGGAGATAGACATCATAATCAATCCTCCAGGGTCGAAGATTTTGCCTCTTCGATGCATGTATTCAAGCTCATTCATTAGATGCATGAATACCTTGGACCTTCCACAAATTTGCATTCCTCCATAGGTAGAAATCAGAAGTTGGCCAGCTCTTG
>NW_021484074.1:0-1526 GCF_001605985.2 Dendrobium catenatum | reverse complement strand
TATGAACTAGCCCAAGGCTAACCAAGAGAGAGGTGAATTGGCATTTTAAATATCTTTAAATCAAAACACAAACCAAACAAAAATTCACCACAAAAAAAAACATAATGCATAAATTAATTGAGGAAATAATAAAGGAAAGAACACACCAGATTTATATTGGTTTGGTCAAACCTTGACCTACATCCACTCCTCGGAGGAACCCTTCGAGTATTGAACTAAACTTAGTGTCTCTCCTTTAGCCCCCACAGCTATGCAGACAAGCCCGTACAAAATCACTTCCACCTTCCCCAGTGTGGCAGAGTAGCCGTGTCCTTTGACACCAAAGAGATATTCTTCTTCCCGGAACTTCCCTCAACACAATCCTTAAATCAGACAGAGTAACCGTGTGGAATCCCCCTCTACACCCCCTTAAAACCCCCACCAAGGACCTTCTCCCTCTCTCAAACTTCACCCTTTCCTCTCTCCCTTCCAAGCTCTCTCTTCATGTTTCCCCCTAAAGAATGAAGCTATAATGGCTGCCAAAGACACTCATAAAATGCCTTGTCAAAGCTTAAATAGAATGTCTCAAAACGAGCTCATTAATGCGCTTTGCCAACCTTATCATCCAGGCCAATATAAATATCGGCCTGGCCGATCAACATAAATTATGCTCAATCAGCCTGTTCAGTTAGGGACCATCAGAAGATTTTTGGCCATATCATCCAGGCCGATAGGATATCATCCTGGACAATTAGTTCAAATTAGAGGAAAATCATCCTAAATATTGCCCTGAATAGAAGCTGGTCAATGTCAAATCATCCCGGCTGATCCTGCGATCGGCCCAGCCGATGTAATCATGAAAATCACCATTAATTACTTTCGTTAATTACCAGATTTATTTAGGAAAAAATTGTCCTAGATCAGCCAGGCTGATCCCCAAAATGATGTTCAAAAATAAGTAATTTCTAAATAGATCTGGCGGCAGATTCTTTCTTATTTGAGCCTTTCGTCTTGGCCGATACAAGAGTCATCCAGGACGATGTGCTTTATGATGACTGCCTAAATAAGGATGCCCTAAATATGGTTACTATTTTTGAACCGATCGTCCAGGTCGATATAAATATCATCCCAGACAATATTACCAAAAATAGTAAACTAGGGAATAGTCAAAATTTCTTCCAAGGTGTGTGTTTGCAAGATTACTTAGCATTAGGAGCCACAACAATTACAATAGACTCAAGAAAGAAAAAAGTTACAAACTGACTAAGACCTAGTCTACCCACTCTTGAGCTGGTTCCAAATGCAGTTTGATCTTGTGGACCTGAAATGTTAGTAGGTAAGGCAATCATAGAGAAACAAGAGTGTTTGCTATCATCAAAGTCATAATCCATAAATTCAGATTTGCAACAGATCCAATTTCTCATACTCTCTTTATTGTTGTTATTGAATTTCTTTCTAGGGTTCTTACTAATTTGTTTGATTCTAATCATGCCCTTTACTTTAAAACTCCGGAAGGTTTTCCCATATCACATTTATTCTTTACGAAT
>NW_021484073.1:0-337 GCF_001605985.2 Dendrobium catenatum | reverse complement strand
AACACCTCGCAATCCCTGAAATACACATCGCTCTCCATCCATAAGCAAACTCACTTGCTTCTTCATACAATCAATCTGAGACTCGTACAGACTCAGCCAATCCATGCCCAAAATCACGTCATACGAAGAAATCAGTAACAAAATCAGGCTCGATTTCCATTTCTTGCCAGAAATATCAATCTCACACAAACAAAACTTACGGGCAATCAGATTACTTCCAGCCGGTAAAATCACGGAAAGAGAATCCGGCAACAAAATCGAGTCCAAATACAAGGCATCAAAATAATGCTCGGACAAAAACGAGTGACTAGCTCCAGAATCAAACAAAACTCGACAG
>NW_021484072.1:0-454 GCF_001605985.2 Dendrobium catenatum | reverse complement strand
CCCATATTTATTCTAACATTTCCACTCATTGTGCTCGCCTTTTTTAAGATTGAGGGTTCCACAACACATTAGCTATGGAGGCTGCATTCCATGGATAGCAAGGTTTATTTTGTGTAAAAGTTCAAATGGATCTTGATTATACATTGAAAAAGGTTTTGTTCTTAGGGCCCAAAGCATATTGGGGAGAGTTTCAACCCATTTTCCTTCAATGCTATTATTCATCTTTCTTAGTAGATTGAGGATATGCTTATTTTCCACTTCTACTTGGTCATATTTCTTAAGCTTGTGTACATGGGAAAGTTTAATTTTGATACTTAGCTCTAGCAAATAAATTGCAATATTCTTATCCAAGAATTATGGCCTATTATCAGTAATGATCATTACTAATAGGCTATAGTGATAAGTGAAGTTAATTTACAAAAAAAAAAAAATAGTGAATAACTCCAATAGTAAT
>NW_021484071.1:0-344 GCF_001605985.2 Dendrobium catenatum | reverse complement strand
CCAGGAATGATGTTTGGGAGTTAGTCAAGAGACCTATAGAACAAAGTGTTGTTGGAACAAAATGGGTCTTCAAGAATAATGTGAATGATTCAGGAACAATAATAAGGAATAAAGAAAGACTAGTAGCTAAGGGGTACAACCTAATTGAGGGAATATACTTTGAAGAAACCTTTGTCTCGGTTGCTAGACTAGAAGCCATAAGAGTGCTCTTAGCTTTTGCTTGCTTCAAGAACTTTAAGTTATATCAAATGGATGTAAAGAGTGCATTTCTGAAAGAGGAAATTAAGAAAGATGTCTATGTAGAGCAACCCCCCGGATTTGAAAGTTCACAATTTCCAAGCCAT
>NW_021484070.1:0-2598 GCF_001605985.2 Dendrobium catenatum | reverse complement strand
AGGAAAGCCTTTTTGAACCATCCTAGCTAACAGAAATTGTCTAGATACGCTATCAAAGGCTTTCTTAATATCAAGCTTAACACACATAAGCTTGGCATTAGAAGATTTTCTAGAAGACTGGAGGATTTCATTAGCTAGGATAACATTATCAGTAGAGATCCTGTTTTTAATGAACCCCGCTTGATTTTCTTTGATAATATTAGGCATGATCGGTTTCATCCTATCCGCCAAAAGTTTAGCAATGATTTTATAGGAAGTATTGCACAAGGCAATAGGACGAAAATCTGATATAGACTCAGCATGACTTGACTTAGGGATAAGTGTGATGGCTGTGGCTTTGATCGTATGGGGAATATAAGCATTATAGAAGAAGCTCTTGATAGCATTGCATACTGAAGGACCAATAAGCACCCAAGTAGACTTGTAAAATTCAAAATTGAAGCCATCAGGACCGGGTGTGGAGTTGGAGGAACCAGAAAACACAACCTTTCTAATCTCAGAATCTGAAAAAGTAATAATAAGTGAATTGGAGTCTTCCAAGTCAATCACACTACCAGGGGGAAAGAAGTTGATAGCACAAGTGGGGCATTAAAAAGAGTTTGAAAGTAAGATATAGAATCTTTAATGGCTTCAGACACAGAAAGATCCTTGCTGGACATAGCTAATGAAATAGCAGTTTTTTTATAACTTCTCCTCAACCGAATTCTGGCATAGAGAAATTTGATATCATCCTCTCCCTGGGATAACCATTTGGCCTTAGTACGCTGTTTTACCCAAGAAAACCACATAGAAGAGGCAGCTTCCAACTGCAAGTTAATATTCTTAAGCTCTATAGAGGGAATGCAGATATCTGCATCATCACTAAGTTTGTGAAGATAAGAAAGTTGCTTATCTTTTAGATTCTTAATATGATCAGACATATTATTAGCAGTTGCCCACCTTTTCCCCTTAACTGCTTCTTTCAAACGCTTGAGTTTATTACAAAGATCTACAAGGGGATTCCTTACAGCCTTAACAGCAAATATTTCAAACAATAAAAACCAGAACTGCTCACATTTGACCCAATAATTTTTGTAAAGAAACCGATGCTTATTGGAATGATTTACCCTGGAATTGAGAATAATAGGGAAATGGTCCGAACCATCAGGACTTTTAATGGAGTAGTAAGAATCAGGAAAGACAGACAACTAGTGCTCGTTGACCAACATACGATCAAGCTTGATGTGAATAGGGTTATCTGTTCGCTGATTAAACCAAGTGTAATTAGGCCCAATAGAAGCTAAATCTTTAAGATTAGTGTCAAAGATAACACTATTAATATCATGCAGTTGATGCTGGAGTATAGAATTGCCTCCAATTTTCTTAGAAGGAAACCTACAGGTGTTAAAGTCCCCCATTAAGATCCACGGGAGGCTGTCAGAAGGAGATATTGATCTTAAATCATCCCATAGGACATTCCGTTCAACCTGGTTGTTAGATGCATAAATCTCAGAAAGAAGAAAAGGAGAAGTAGAGCCATAATGTACCATACCAGCAATCGTTTGAGATGAGAAAAAGGTAGGATGAAAGGATATTATGTCAGTATACCATTTAATCCAGATCCTACCTGGACTAGAACAATAGAAGTTGTGACAACTATTTTCCATATCAAAAATCATGACTGTTGTAAAAACTTAAATAAAAAAGATTTTGAAGCTGAATCCTATTCTCAAGGATACAAATCATGTCCAGCCGTAAAGACTACGAGAATTTTGCAGAAAGACACCTTATTAGGAGATGAAAAACCCCTAATATTCCAAGCCACTATATTTGGACAGATCATTTGCGCTTGGAGGTTGAGGCAGGTGGCTTTTTTGTGCCTGGCACATTATTTATTATATCTACTTCGGCATCCCCTATACATTCATCACTTGGAGAATTTAAATTAGGGATAAGCGTGCTGTCTGGAATCTTGGAAGTAGCAAGGGAATTATTAGGAAGTTCAGAAATTTTTGGGGAATGAGTAACATTTTGCGGCTCAAGGGAAGATTCAGCCTGTTCCCGACTGACAATGTTTTGATTGGCTGTAATATTTCCTTTGGGGATCCATTCAACCTGAGACGGAACCAAATTAAGAGTAGCTGTAGAGGTAATTTGATTTTGATTAAGAGAAAGATTGTTCCCTGTAGTGGCACCTTCATTCACAGGTTTTTGCTGCGGAATTCTGGAACGAGATTGAGTTTTTGTATAGTGATTTCTAGTAGTACTGCGACCCCTAAACTGAGATTGAAGTTTCTTCTCAGGAGGCTGGGCAGAGGGGCAATTTGAAGAAGCATGAGCTAAGGAGGCACAAGTGACACACGGCACTGGCTTCCATTCATATTGGATTTGCAACTTTATTACTTTCCCTTCAATAGCTACAGCAATAGTATCTGGAAAAGAAGAAGAAGTGGATACTTGGATACATATCCTAGCATAGGTTAATCTCGATTTGGCGGCAGTTAAGGCATCTACCGCTAAAGGAATACCGATTTTTGATGCTATTTTAGAGATTCCTTCAGAGTTCCAGCATACTAAGGGTAGATTATGAACTCTAACCCAGATCAGAACTGAAGAAAA
>NW_021484069.1:0-229 GCF_001605985.2 Dendrobium catenatum | reverse complement strand
CATCACTAACTCCTATAATGATCAAGAATTCATGATCATTACAGGAGCCAGTGATGTGAGATAAACTTACTAGTAGTCTTCGTTATAATGCTTAATTATAAAATATAGGTGTAGAATATAATGAAATAACCCAGCTGTATAACATCTAGAACATCATGGGATTATTCACAATGAGGACCAATGCACCACATATCACATCACTTGTAGTAATCACAAATTCCTCTATTTG
>NW_021484068.1:0-213 GCF_001605985.2 Dendrobium catenatum | reverse complement strand
AATCAGTAATAGGAGCAATCAGAGAACTGAAATTCTTTATAAATCTTTGATTGACAACTTCAGTTTGTTCATCGGTTTGAGGAAGATAAGCACTACTAAACTGAAGAGAAGTGCCTAACTTAGCCCACAGAGTTCTCCAAAAGTGACTTAAAAATCTAGTATCCCGATCAGAAGTAAATGTACGAGGGACACCATGAAGACGAACAATCTCTT
>NW_021484067.1:0-503 GCF_001605985.2 Dendrobium catenatum | reverse complement strand
AACTATGGAAGAATAAGACTTAGCTAATTTAAATGCTAAATGTTTGAACAATTTTTTCTTGGCACTTAAATCTGAAGACTATATATGTGAAGACTTGTAAAATTGGAAAACAAATTTGGGATAGACTTTGTATCATATATGAAGGGACTAACAAGGTGAAATAATCTAGTTTAAATATTTTACTGCATAATTATGAACTATTTTGATTGAAACAAAATGAATCTATCACTTATATGTATACATGTTTCAAACAAATAATCATTGTTGTGAATTTGATTTTAGGAAATATAATTTTAATGATAGCAAACATTTTTTATACTTTTGGTTTTCTATAACAGCCTTGCCTACTAATGTTTCAGGTCCACAAGGTTGAGTGCAACTCAAGCCAGCTCAAGATTGGATAGAGTAGGGGTAAGTCAGACTGTAAGGGGTTTTTACCTTTCCTTGAGTTGAATGTAATAAAGTGGGTCCTAATGCTAAGTAACCTTGCACACACTTAAGGA
>NW_021484066.1:0-356 GCF_001605985.2 Dendrobium catenatum | reverse complement strand
TTGCTTTTAATATTCTGATTTTTATAGTAATCTTGGTGGAATGGACTATTCAATATTAAGGTCTTAAGATTTCGTGCTTCTTTCTTCTCTAGCTATGGATTAGTTGGTGGTCGTATATATATATATACACACACACACACACTTGATGTTAGCATTTGGTTTCTTTATGCTGGATTGTTGCTTTGATGCCCATTTTAATCTCGTTGGTTCTGTTGTTGCTCATCTTTTGATTTTTTGTGTTAAGAGTCTGTTGATTTTTTTGGCTCGGTGATTTTAGCCCTGAGTGGATTGGAGGTTTGAACTAGATTCATGTTTTAGAATATGTATGTTGTTGGATCTATTGTCAGGGTGGGGGT
>NW_021484065.1:0-697 GCF_001605985.2 Dendrobium catenatum | reverse complement strand
TTTTCATCCCTGGACGAAAAGCTCTGTATAAAATCGTCCCAGGACAAAACCTGTTTGTCCCAGGATGAACTGAACCGACTTATGTCAGTTGGTTACGTCCTGTAGAATTTTAGGATCCGACCTATGTAATAATGGTTTTGTACCGGACAAATATAGTTCGTACGGGATGATGAGCGAGTACGAACATAATTCGTACCAATATACATTAGGATCGTTTTCGACACTTTAAGTAAAATCGTCCAGGATGATCCACGATCGTACAGGACGATCCACTGCGTATAGAATTGAAAACTTATAGTTTTTGGGCAGTTTTTCTTGCCACACAATCTTTTTGCTCATTGATCTTCATGCCTATTGGAAGAAGAGTAAAGGAGAGAGTGAGAGAGAGCAGTCAAAGAATAATTTCTATCACTGGAGCTTAAAGGCTTTGCATTATGTTCAAAGGTAAGATTTCCTACATGTGATTTGAGATTACTTCACTCTTTTTATTTCTTCATTCTACATTTCTTGGGAATAGATCTGTCAAGGAGATCCAATTCTCTACTGACACTTGGAGAGTGTGAAAAGACGAAGGGTTCTCTGCCCACACTAGGAGAGTGTGAAAAGACGAAGGGTTCTCTGCCCACACTAGGAGAGTGTGAAAAGATGAAGGGTCCTCTTCCCACACTAGGAGAGTGTAAAAGGATGACGGTTCTCT
>NW_021484064.1:0-282 GCF_001605985.2 Dendrobium catenatum | reverse complement strand
TTTTGGATAGGTCCTATATAAGATAGTTTTAATTATAATTGCTTTCGTTTGATTTGTTAAAGATCAAAAGAGAAATTTTAATCTAAGTTTGAATATTAATATCTTAAGATTTATTTTAAGAATTTGTTTTAGTATTTAGTTAATTTATTTTAATTGGTTGTAAATTAAAAGAAAATGTAGATTAAATGATTTTTGATCAATTAAGAGTTCAAATTAGTTAGGTTTGCTATCAACTGGTTCGTGGTGTTGTGCCACTAGGCTCGAGGAACCAGGCCTCCTTAG
>NW_021484063.1:0-280 GCF_001605985.2 Dendrobium catenatum | reverse complement strand
TTCTTAAGATTTAAGAAGTACAAGACAGGCAAGCTTATTTTTTATGGGCTCATTTTGTGCCTCTTTTTAGTAGTTTGGCACATTTTGCACATCTTTTGATTTTTAATACACTTTGTGTATCTTTCTAAATTTGGCGCATTAGCTTTTTTCTTTTCAACAAATATGCTTCCCTTATGTAATTTTTTTTTATAAGTAATGCAAACTCATTCTATTAACAAAAATGAACAGATTTCAGGCGTTGGAGATTTCAGACATGAGAGAAGAGAGAGAAGCTCCACAA
>NW_021484062.1:0-1872 GCF_001605985.2 Dendrobium catenatum | reverse complement strand
TATTTTTAAAATATGTTTTCAAAATTCCACCAACACCCTCACACTCCTTCTCCCTCACCAAGCCCACCTTCTCCTTCCTCTTAGAAACCCTAAAATCTTCTTAAGAGCTCTCTCCCAAGGAATCCCTCTCTAATCACGTTCCACTCTCATAATCACACACCAAAATTAGAACTTTTTTATACTTAAAATGGGCTCCAAAAAACCCTTAAAATTTCAAATTAGCCTATACTATCATACAGTATGATCCAACATCGTATAGTATGATTAGTACAAAATAACGTTTATCCTGGTACGAAGGTATACGAACAGGCCAAAATTCTGAATAAATTCATACAGTACGATATAAACTCATATAGTACGATCTATAAAACTCTTTTGTTCGTACAGGATGATTATCAGGACGGTCGAAACTCATCTCTGTACATCATAGGGTACAACCTACTTCATACAGTACGATTAGTCAAAATCAAGATATCATCTAGTACGAAGTTCGGGATGATCGAAAATAGCCTTGGTTGCTTGTACAATATTAACGGTATCATAGAGTACGATAACCAATCAAAAATTAATCCTTGATTTATCCACTAATCGCAGGGTTAATTTAAGTAAATATTCAAATTAAATCATATAGTATGAATATGTTCGTACAGTATGAATGGCTAATAAACTTACTTAAATTAATTCTAATGGCTAGTTTTTTTTTTATTAGTAGCACATCATACAGTACGATTGACATCATATAGTACAACTTATTCACAGAAAGTCATTTCACCCAGATCAGATCATACAGTACGATCAACAGAAAAAAATCAACATTTTTAAAACCCTCTCCCCTTGTGTGTGTGCATGATTGCTCAGACTTATATGAAATTTGTGGCCAGACTCAAGAAAAGAAAAAATAAAATAAATAAAAAATTACATTGTTATAAACTCACACTCCTACTCTACCTAATCTTGAGTCTTCTTATTATCTTGAGTAACTTGTGATCTCCCTGAAATGTTAGTACTCACAAACAATAGCAGAAATCAAAGATATTCAATAAATAGTAATTCAGACGACATTATTTGTTATCATCAAAATCTCAGACTAGGGGTCATGGATTGCAACAAATATGAGAATAATTAAAATGTTATACAATTAATATCATACTTCAAGATTAACTCAATAAAAATAGTTGTTAGAGCATTATTAGAATGATCGAGAGTGAACTAATTTTGCAGTATGATCAAGATCACATAATATTATCCTACATATACTTGAACATCTATAAATAGCCATGAATTTTCATTCTTACTCTCACCATCGCTAGAGCCTTCATCTCTTTTACATTAATTTTTTTGTTAAAGAGCTCTCTCTCTCTCTCTCTCTCTCTCATCATGACAAGAAAGAAATTGAGTACAACAAGTTTGTCATCTCACCTACAACTTGTTAAATATTTTAACTTAGAAGAAGATGAAGTGATATACTTGAAATATAGGAAAAAAATTGTTTAATGACTCAAAGTAGTTTTGTAAGATCATTTATTTTTCAAAATCTATGACTTTTTTATTTGAACTACACTACACTTTCTTATTTCACTATCATTCCCTTGCCACTCATAAATTTTAATGTCAATTCCAATAGGATTTCCATGTAATCCTTTTATGTATAGGGGAAAAATAACTATCAATGATCATAACTTACATGAATACTTACAAGCTACGGACAAATTAAATGTGATATGTGCCATTAATTTTATATTTAATATTTCTTTAGAAAAAATGCATTATTAGTGCTAATTATCCTGAAGGATAAACTAAGACATGTATTATTGATTTGAGAAAAGAACTAATTTATTTTTTGTATCCAAACTCAGTGTAGGGGATGTTAAA
>NW_021484061.1:0-637 GCF_001605985.2 Dendrobium catenatum | reverse complement strand
AATCCTCAGAGTCCACATCAAACACATTAGACAGAAATCCGATCAGAAATCGGGATAGAATCGTACAAATCAAATCAAATCAGAACAGAACAGAAATACATCATATCAGAACTAACAGAACGTACGGAAAACAGAAATCAAATATCAGAGTAAATCATATCCAATCAGAAGTCATATCAGAACAGACAGAATCGTACGGAAATCATAATCAGATCGTATCAGAACAGAACAGAATCATACATCAGAATCAGAATACAGATCAGAAATCAGAAATCAGAAATCATATCAATTCAGAACATATCAGAAGTCAGAACAGATTAAATCAGAACAAAAATTTCAGAAACAGATCTTCCTTCTAGATTTCAGAACTTCCCCTTATATCTCCCTTGTGCATACAGCACCAGAACTTCCCCTTATAGCTCTCTTGTGCATACAGCACCAGAACTTCCTCTTATAGCTCCCAATTGTGTTCATAGCACCAGAACAAAACAGATATACAGAATTTCAGAACTTCACAAAACTTCTCAGAACTTCCCCTTATAGCTCCCTTGTGCTTACAGCACCTTCCCCTTATGGCTCCCAAAAGCATACAAAATCATAGCATGTCATTTCAGAGCAAATCCGGACAAATTCAGAA
>NW_021484060.1:0-1504 GCF_001605985.2 Dendrobium catenatum | reverse complement strand
ACAGTGGATGCTCTCGACATATGACTGATGATGCCAACCAATTTGTTGTACTAGAGTCCAGGACTGGAGGCAATGTTACTCTTGGAGACAACACCGCCAAGAAGGTGGTAGGCGGAGGTATAATTGGTAATTTCAAGAACCTTATGATTGAAAATATTTTGCTTGTAGATGAATTGAAGCACAACTTGCTTAGCATCAGTCAACTCTGTGACAAAGGCTTCATCGTGCAATTCTTTGCAAATTTATGCATTGTAATTTTAAGTAACAACACTATTTTACAGGGAAAGAGGATCAACAACGTCTACATTCTTGATTAAATGTGCTGCTTCATTTTGCTTAAAAACAGTGATTGATTATTCATGGTTGTGGCACCGGAGACTTTGTCATACAAGTATGAAAACTTTTAGGAAAGTGACCCAAAAAGACCTAGTTAGAGGTGTCCCCAAACTCAAGTTTTGAAAAGACCACCTCTGTGATGCCTGTCAACTAGGAAAGCAAGTCCACTCCACCTTTCACCCCATTAAGGACATTAGCACCTCTAGACCTTTAGAAGTCCTTCACAAGGATTTGTTTGGGCCCATTAGCACTGCCAGCTTGGGAGGGAAAGTCTATGGATTTGTGATTGTTGATGACTACTCGAGGTTCACTTGGACTAGATTTCTTTCACATAAAAATGAGTCTTTTGAGGACTTTAAAACCTTTTCTACTTGGATTAAGAAAAAGCTAGGTTGTGAGATTTTGACCATCCATAGTGATCATGGAGGAGAGTTTGAGAATGAAAGATTTAGAGATTTCTATGAGGACAAGGGGATTAGCCACAATTTTTCAGCTCCTAGGACCCCTCAGCAGAATGGGGTAGCTGAAAGGAAGAATCGGACCTTGGTGGAAGCCGCTAGATCCATGCTTGCTGAGTATTCACTTCAAAAATACTTTTGGGCTGAAGCGGTTAACACAGCTTGTTATGTGTTGAATAGGGTGAATGTTAAAGCCAAATTAGAAAAAACACCCTATGAGATCCTTAAGGGTAGGACACCCAATCTTTCCCACCTTCATGTCTTTGGTTGTAAGGTTTTTATTCACAACAATGGGAAGTCTCACTTGGGAAAATTTGATCCTAAATCTGATGAAGGAGTATTCTTTGGATATTCTAGTGTTGGGAAGTCTTTTAGGGTGTTTAACAAGAGAACTTTAATGGTGGAAGAGACAACCCATGTAGTATTTGATGAGTCTGATCCTAAGAAACATGGAGTTGAGAATGATGATGAGATTGGAGAGATTACTAGTGGAGTAGAAAATTTGGGGAAGGAGGTAGAACACCAAAGTAATAAAGGAGTAGGAGAAGTCACCCAAGGAGTAGAAAAGTTTGATTTGAATGAAAGGGTTGGACCTTCACACACTTTGCCTAGAGATTGGAGATACTATACAAGCACCCCAACGATTTGATCTTAGGAGACCCTTCTAGTGGATTTAAGACTAGACATGGACTTAGGAAGGAAGTGAACCA
>NW_021484059.1:0-259 GCF_001605985.2 Dendrobium catenatum | reverse complement strand
CGATAATCAATAATGACACAAATGAACATATCAGTTTCCTTACAAACAACAAAGTCACCCTTATAACTAACATCAACTACATTAGGGATGCATACAATAGTTCCCACAAGTGCTGAAAGATACGATTACAAAGGCAGTAATTTGCCAATCAATGTGTATAATAAAATTGAAGGGAACGAGTAATTTGATTGCAAGTAAAACATTCCAAAGTCCAATGTGCATTGTAAATCATCTATAAATGTTCATGGTTAGTGTACAA
>NW_021484058.1:0-1878 GCF_001605985.2 Dendrobium catenatum | reverse complement strand
TTATAAACTCTCCACCAAAACAATTTCTCCAGTGGCCTCAATCCTAGCTTCAAAATCCTACATATAGAATCGTCCACATCTTGGAAAATCCTATTATAAACCATGGATGAAACAGTTGAACATAACAGGATTTCAATTAACTCAAGAGTATCAAAATTCCCCCGCACCCCACTTCAACAGGAATATTACAAATCCTGTCAACCAGTAATTCACCAAAACATATGAGTAGTTTCGATTTATCACAGCTGCTTCCTTCCACAATAAAATCCAAAACCTTCAAATTTTCAATTGTTTTGACATCACAGAAGATAGGTCATCTAGAAATTTCCCTGTCCCATATCCATAAATCATTCAACACCTCAATATTCCGGCCATTCCCAACTTTCCAGTGAAACGAACTATGTAGACACCTAGCACCCTCACAGATTATCTTCCAGCAAGTTGAAGTGCCCCTCCTAAATTCAAAATCCCAAGGATTATCACCTATTTTATGCTCATACATCTCTAAAAAGGCTCCAAAGGCTTACTAACAAATTCCTAAGCAATTTGAGAGTGCAAAGGCCCAATCCAATTGGCATTAGCATGAAAGCCAAGGCCTCCCTTACATCTTGGACGAGCAACGCTTTCCCAAGAAGCATAATGCATGCCTTTATGTGTAGAGTCTTTATCCCATAGAAAGCTAAGACACAGCTTTTCAACATCATTAATAACATATCTTGGGATACATGTATGAGTTAATATGTAAACAAATAATGGTAACAAAACCGAGTTGATCAAAGTTACCCGTCCAGCTAAAGAAAGGTGTCTAATTCTCCAAGACAGTGTACATCCATGAGTTTTCTGAATTAATGGTGAAAAATCTTTCCATGTGAGTCTCCTCAATGCCAACTTGATACCCAAATACTCCATTTCAGCCACTTTACAGTAGCCAATTAATTTAGCCAAATGAGATCTTTTAGTGGTTGAAGTTAACTTGCTAAAAAGTACGGCAGATTTGCTACTATTGACTCTTTGGCCTGTCCAAGATCATTAGTCCTCAAGGATAAAAATAATCTTCCTAGAATTTGGAATAGAGGCACCTGCAAAAAATAGAATGTCTTCAGCATAAAGGAGGTGGGAGACAGAAGGTCCCCCAGCACTAATTGGCACTCCCAGCTCCATGAAGTTCTAATGAAAGTGGGCAGACAAAAGCTCAGAATAAAGGATGAACAAATATGGTGACAAGGGCACCCCTGAAAGAACCCACACTCTATAATGATCCCCTTCGTTAGATGTTTATTCATGAGTATAGAGAATTTTGGATTTTTGACACAGCTAAGCACCCAAGAGTTGAACCTAGGAGGGAATCCCATACGTCTAAGGACAAGTTCCAAAGTACTCCAATTGATCTTAACAAATGCTTGCTCCATGTCTACTTTCAATGCCAAGAAACCCATGGAAGATTTGGAAACTTTGAACTTATTCATCATCTCCTGAGCAAGCAAGCAATGATTAGAAATAAATCACCCCGGCACAAAAGCTGCTTGTTCCTCTGATATAAGCCTTGGCAACACTCCTTTGAACCTGTTTACTAAAACCTTTGCAAGAATTTTATAAATTGTTTGACAAATGCTAATAGGCCTAAACTTGGTCTACTGATTAGGGTTTTTGATTTTAGGCAACATGACAACAACTGTCTCCTTCCAATATGGCTCTTTAAAACCATAAGAAAAAAACACCAAACAAGTCTTGAGAACTTGTTCTCCAACAATCTTCCAAAAGAATTTAAACAAAGAAGCTGCAACACCATCTCTTCCAGGAGCCCTATTATGGCCCAAAGAGCATACCACATTCCAAATTTACTCCTTAGTGACTTCACCATCAAGAATTCCAGCAAAC
>NW_021484057.1:0-417 GCF_001605985.2 Dendrobium catenatum | reverse complement strand
CATTGGGTCGCGTCAAGTGACACTCAAAGACTATTGGGTGTAAGGGACAGCATTTAGACACTAAGCTAGGCTCACTTAGACTCACTACAGGGGCAGAAAATATTTGGACAGCAAACCAAACAATTGGTTAAGAAGTCTAGGTGCTTAGGATAAGTTCTGGGAAGGTTAAGGACAGAAGGGCAGCACCAAAACACTCTAAAACTAAGCTCCTAAAGGCTTCTATATGCTGCTGGAATGCCATGGACAGCAACCTAGCACAATGACTCAAGTTGGCTAAGTGTTATGGACAGGTTTAGGAGGGTGGACAGCAACTTGTTAAAGGTTTAGAGCCACCTAAATGTCCCTAAATAGTGCAGGATAAATAGTGCAGGAAAAATTCAGGACAGCAAAGTTCAGCAGTTGAATACGTTGTCTAGG
>NW_021484056.1:0-305 GCF_001605985.2 Dendrobium catenatum | reverse complement strand
CTGTGAAATATATAAAAATAATAAAATAATAAGATATTTATATATAATCATCAAAATAAACATCTTATATAAAACACATAACATAATTGTGACAAAAAAAAATTAAGCCAATTCTAACAAAAATTTTATTTTATTTTTCATAAAATTAACAGTCCAAGGAATAAGAAAAAAATTATTCTTTGCGGACATCAAACGCCGTCCGGAGGCTAACAAAAATGAGTCATGTCACTCATTCGTTCGGTACCAAGGCTTGGTACCGTTGACGTGGCTGCACCTGATTCGCATTCGAACATAGAGCTACGTCC
>NW_021484055.1:0-694 GCF_001605985.2 Dendrobium catenatum | reverse complement strand
CTTTATCTCTTGCTCTCTCTCTCTCTCTCTTACTCTCTCTCTCACTCTCTTACCCTCTCTCTCTCTCTCTCTCTTGCACTCTCTTGCTCTCTCCCTTTCTCCTTCTTGCTTTCTCTCTCTATCTCTCTCTCTTTCTTTCTCCCTCTCTCTCCCTCCCTCTCTCTCTCGCTCTCTTTCTCTTGCACTCTCTCTCTCTCTCTCTCTCCCTCTCTCTCTTCCTCTTTCTTGCTTTCTTTATATCTCTTGCTCTCTCTCTCTTCCTCTTTCTTGCTTTATGTATATCTTTTGCACTTTCTCTCTCTCTCTCTCTCTCTCTCTCTTGCACTCTCTTGCTCACTCCCTTGCTCCTTCTTGCACTCTCTTGCTCTATCCCTTGCTCCTTCTTGCTCTCTCTCTTTATCTCTCTCTCTTGCTCTTTCTCTCTCTCTTGCTCTCTTTATCTTGTTCTCTCTATCTCTCTCTCTCTCCTGCTCTTTCTTTCACTCTTTCTCTCTCTCTATATCTCTCTTCTCCTCTTGCTCTCTTGCTCTATCTTTCTCTCTCTTTCTCTTCCTCTCTCTCTCCTTCCTCTCTCTTGCTCTCTCTATATCTCTTGCTCTCTCACTCTTGCTCTCTCTTACTCTCTATCCTCTCTCTTTTGCTCTCTCTCTCTCTCTATCTCACATGCACTCTGTTGCTCTCTCCCTTGCTCCTT
>NW_021484054.1:0-386 GCF_001605985.2 Dendrobium catenatum | reverse complement strand
ATCGTGTTGCCAAACAACCCCTAAGAATACTAAAGTAAATACTCATCCATCATGCAGCTCCCTTTGGGTGGATTGGACTTAAATCCG
Organism: Dendrobium catenatum; assembly: GCF_001605985.2. Classification (NCBI taxonomy): domain Eukaryota; kingdom Viridiplantae; phylum Streptophyta; class Magnoliopsida; order Asparagales; family Orchidaceae; genus Dendrobium; species Dendrobium catenatum. Next base: position 299 of record NW_021484054.1, on the reverse strand, counting down.
CAAGTCTTAATAAATCGTATTCTCCATCACACTCCATCACACACCGTTGGCCCCATCGATCTATTCTTCAATCGACTTCCATCGACTACCCTTTAGAACAATTTGAATCTACCATTTGTGATAAGTTTTTCCCATTGTGTATAGGATAGTTCAATAATGACTCAATAAAATAAAGATTAAGGCTTCGTTTGAGATGGCTTTCTTACTGCTTTTTTAAGCAGCTTTCTAGCATAAAATTTTAATTTTTGTACTAAAAAGCTGTTTTAAGAAGTAGTAAAAAAATTGTCCCAAATAACCTA
>NW_021484053.1:0-270 GCF_001605985.2 Dendrobium catenatum | reverse complement strand
TGGGATAGATTTTAGCAGTCATATTGAGGCTTTGTTTTAGATGGCTTCTTCACTATTTTTTAAAATAATTTTTTAGAATGAAATTTTGTTGAATTAATTTTTTTTTACTAAAAAGCTATTTTAAAAAGAAATAAAAAACTATCCCAAATAAAGCATAAATCCTTTGAGTATACATTCAACTAATTCAGTTTAAGGATAAGAATAAGAATGGATAAGAGGAGGAGCCCCATCGCCTTATCTTTCACGCGAAGAAACGAAGAGCCGGAATGT
>NW_021484052.1:0-222 GCF_001605985.2 Dendrobium catenatum | reverse complement strand
TATGCAATCCGTTTGAGGATATAAAAATTCTCCAACAATCCATATCGTATTTTGACTTTGTGGAAAACGTTTAAAGAGCTTGATGAATAACAAAGGATTGTAAGATTTAGTTGAATTTGAGAATTTGCACATCATATGTTTTCAAAAGAAGCCTTCTTCCTCTTATGCTAGATTGATACAATATGAGGTTGGAAGTTTGTTGGAAAGGTTTGTATGTTTCTT
>NW_021484051.1:0-299 GCF_001605985.2 Dendrobium catenatum | reverse complement strand
CCAACCTTATAGGTTGTCTAATCCTCATTGGCATCCCTCTCCACCCGATTGGTTCAAAATTAATGTAGATGCTTCATTACTTCCTTCATACAAAGTCGGAATTTGAGGAGTGTTTCGTGATCATAAAGGAAGTTTTATTCTAGCATTTGGAAAACCGTACACTCATTGGGACATATCGGCTTTGGAATTTTTGTCCACTCAATCTATAAAGGAGATGCTAAAGGATTGGATGTTTAAATACAAGAGAATCATCATAGAAGGAGATAATATCAATATCATAAAGCTCTTGAAGGAAGTCA
>NW_021484050.1:0-242 GCF_001605985.2 Dendrobium catenatum | reverse complement strand
ATTGATTTAATCCCATGTAACTTAGTGACATCATTACAAACAATAATTAAGGACTTGTGTAGAGAACTTAGAAAGTTATAATAATTAGGGTGCCTGTTCTCTTGACTTGAAATTTTGAACAAATAATCATATTGATACTACCTTTTCATAGAAATTATCCCACTGATTTTAGAAGTCATTAGGCCTTCTAATTAATTTAGTTAGGAATAAGCCTTTAATTAAACTCCTAAACTTCTAAAAAT
>NW_021484049.1:0-232 GCF_001605985.2 Dendrobium catenatum | reverse complement strand
TTCTTATGTTCCTCCTAGTCACTGCCTCTTATCGAATTCTACCTTCTTTTGTTCATTGATTTTCACGAGAGTTAGCGAAATTAACCTATCTCACATAAGGAGTCGTGTCTACCTGCCTACGGTCGCTTTTGAACTCTCAAGTGCTCGAATCATAGCCATTCGACCCAACTCCAGTTTGTGTGTGATCTCTGCTTATTGGCTCTGCCTGTTTTGCCACTCGCCCAATCCCTTA
>NW_021484048.1:0-301 GCF_001605985.2 Dendrobium catenatum | reverse complement strand
CTTAGGAAAACTCTCGATTAAGGATGTTAGATTATCTCCTCTAATGGGTTTAGTGTAAGGGTGAATTCTAGGCTTTCCTAATCAAAGAAGAATGTCCCAATTTGGCTCAATCAAATCATGCGTGGTTCAGTCAACATCCGGCCGGCTAGAGGAAGTGAAAACTGGAGAAAAAGAAGAGAGGCAAAGCACTCAGACATGCACGAGAGAAAGAGGGAGGTGGCGTCATCTGTGTGACGCGGATGGGTAGGATTTATAGCTTTCAGGAGGAAGGAAAGCTTACCCACCAATAAGGTGTATAGTG
>NW_021484047.1:0-370 GCF_001605985.2 Dendrobium catenatum | reverse complement strand
ATAAAAAGAAACCAAAAAATACCTACGAGCTCGAGGTCCCTACTAGCAAAAAGTATAATGAAACTTATATATATGCTATGGTGCACAAGAATGGGCACCCAAAAAGATCAAAGATCCAAAAAATAACGACCCGATCTAGCTTCCCTTTCATGATGCGATCAATATACTCACCTGCAAAAGAAGTACATTGCAAAACAAAATATTATTTTGGGATATGGAAAAATTAGAGGCATATAAGGAAAATACAATAGTTATTATTACAACAAAATTCCAATTCCAAACCAGTAGGATTCAAGTCAATGCAGAACAAGCAGCATACTATTTCTAAGAAGAAAATGAACAAATAATAATAATAACATGCAACTGATAA
>NW_021484046.1:0-334 GCF_001605985.2 Dendrobium catenatum | reverse complement strand
TAATTATTCTGTGTAATTTTTTGTACCAAAAAACTTTAATGATAATTAGAAATTACTTAAAGGTCTTACTTAAGGCACTTGAGAGTCTTACTCCTATGTTTGGTCCTACATCAAACAAGAGAAAAATATGTTGATATAAATATATTATATGGTTGGCTATCATCCATATTTCATTCTTTAAAAAGAAGTTATAGAAAACTTTGAACTGTAAGAAAGCCACACTTTTTTATGTATTTTCAAATGTGTTCTTCATTTATGATAACTTTTTATTGTGTATCTTGAAATAGGTTTTATGTGAGAATTGAACGTGACGAGAGACATAAGTGCGACCGGT
>NW_021484045.1:0-250 GCF_001605985.2 Dendrobium catenatum | reverse complement strand
TTCTTTTCAAGTGCAATTTCATTTTTGGCCAATTTAAAATCTTTGGAAACAACTATTTGTTTTTTAGGCAAATAATAGGCGGCATCTTCATAAATTCCTACTTCATGAATTGAGAATGGTTGTAAGTCTCCTTTAATACAGTGCTCAGTACCATCTTAGATGTACTTGATGCACTGATGTAGGGATGAAGGAACCATCCTATATTCGTGAAGTCAGGGTCTACCTAAGAGAGCATTAAAGGATGTTGGAG
>NW_021484044.1:0-315 GCF_001605985.2 Dendrobium catenatum | reverse complement strand
AAGGACGAAGGGTTCTCTGCCCACACTAGGAGAGTGTTAAAGGATGAAAGGTTCTCTGCCCACACTAGGAGAGTGTGAAAAGACGAAGGGTTCTCTGCCCATACTAGGAGAGTGTGAAAGGACGAAGGGTTCTCTGCCTACACCAGGAGAGTGTGAAAGGACGGATGGTTCTCTGCCAACACTAGAAAGGGTGTAAAAGGATGACGATTCTCTGCCGCACCGGGTAGTGCCGGAAGAGAGTTTTGTAAAGGGTTCTCCGCATTGTTGTGGGTGCAAAAGGTGAGTCACTAGTTGTATTAGTGCAATACTCGGAGG
>NW_021484043.1:0-1568 GCF_001605985.2 Dendrobium catenatum | reverse complement strand
AAAATGAATATGTAACTTCCAGTCATGGCTATTTTGTATTGCTTTTATTAACCATCATGCAAGTATATAACCAAATTTTCCTCGACAAATTCTTGTTCTTCCCTTCGTGACACCTTCGGTGAGATAAAGTACATAGTGCCCATATTTTTAGCCATTTATAATTACTTGTGCTAGAATTTAGTGGGAGGAACATGTGCCCATCATAAAAAATTAGTGTAACTTAATTATAGTCCAAATGTTCATTCTGCACAAGCCTATTCTAGCATTTTTTTAGGGACCTTAGGATTATTTTTCAATATTCTTTTATCAATTTCAGCACTTTTTTAAGACATAACATAAATTTTTAGACAACTAGTATGAAATGCGCAAAAATACAAGCCAATTCATATTTCATCAGAAAATTCATCCTAGAATTTTTTTGGAATCAATTAATGCAGAAAAAATAGGATATAGGACGTGCGCTGTGCTAGGGTTTGTGCCTTCCTTGTTTCGATGGCTATGTTTATGCCTTTTGTTTCGGTGATTTTGATTTTTCTGCTGTGTTTGTGCCTTCTGTCGCCTCCTCTTCGGTCAGAGAAGTGATTTTGTGCTTTCCTTGTTCATTTTTTGTGTTTTTTGTGTCTCTTCTTTTTTATGGCTGGTTCTAAGTTGGTCGATGATGATTTTCTTGCAGCTAATTCGTCCCCTAAGTCTTTTAGAGATGCTATTTTGTGTAACATTTCTTCCTTTCATGATTTGAAGATTTCTACTCATCAGGGGATGCCTTCCTTGTGGATTTTTGAGGCTGAGGTTCCTTCTCTTTCTGTTCCGTTTGAGTTTGCGTTGGTTGAGAAGTTTCCGTCCCACTAGCCATCCCTTGAAGCTATTAGGAATTTTTTTTTCAATCTTAAACTCAATGGCAATTTCTTTGTTACAGTGCTTAGTGCTAAGAATGTCTTGATTAAATTAGCAAACGATTTGGATTACTGTTGTGTTTTTACACATCATTCCTATTTTATTAACAATTGTTATATGCGGTTGATCAAGTGGTCTCCTTCATTTGATGTGGATGTTGAATCCCCTATCATCCTTATTTGAGTGTCTTTCCTGAATTTCTAACCACATATATTCTCTCCTAAGATCCTTCAAGATCTCGATTTCATTTTTTATCGTCCTCTCAAAATTGATCAGCCTAGCTTTGTTTGTTCTAGTCCCTCTGTTGCTCGTGTTTTGATTGAATTGGATGTTACAAAACTTTTTACGGACAAAGTTTAGGTTGGCCATGATAATCTGGGGTATGTTCAATCGGTTGTTTTGGAAGATGTTCCATCATTTTGTTTGCATTGCAAAACTTTAGGTCACTCCAATGGGAATTGTTTGGTTTTGCATCCGCATTTGGCGAAGGCGCGTAATGTCCCTGAGCCTGTTTAGAATGTAGTTTCTAGATTCATTGAGGAATCTGGTTCGAACATTGGTTTAGTCCAGTCGGTTTCTAGTCCTATTGTGTCTCATATTTCTCTGGGGGTTGGTTTTCTTGACAGTTCTGCGACTATTGTTGCCAATGTTGATAATTTAGCTGTGTTGTCTGT
>NW_021484042.1:0-236 GCF_001605985.2 Dendrobium catenatum | reverse complement strand
GGCTCATAGCATTATTTACATAGAATTATAGATTAACCTTAAAATTCATCTATACACACTCAACTTTCCAGTGCTGCAGCGCTTATAACAAGAAACCAGATATTGAGGCGGAGCTTCATAGCGGCTCAGTGCTCACTCAAAATCTAATTTTTATTTCCATAAATCCACAAGCTAAGCGTCGAGGGTGCCGCTACCTCGACGATACAGTGCTCGCAACACTGTTGCACCACCAAGTA
>NW_021484041.1:0-243 GCF_001605985.2 Dendrobium catenatum | reverse complement strand
ATATTTTAATTTATGAATACATATATTTATATATGTATTTAAATTTAAATATTATATGTCTAAGAATTTATCTATAATGATAATGAAATATAATATATTTGTGATGACTATAGTTTTTTATAAAGCTGATTGTAAATTGTTTAGACAAAGTAACTTAATTATCATGGTTGCAGAAAGCAATTTTCCACCATAAAATTTTTTGAAAATCAACGAGAAAGAAGCAAGAAAATAATAGTTGATGTC
>NW_021484040.1:0-216 GCF_001605985.2 Dendrobium catenatum | reverse complement strand
CTGTTCTATTTGGAAGATAATCTTTAAAATCAAGATTTTTAAAGATTTCGAAAGGAAGCAATTTGCAAAAAAAAAATCAAAAGAGGCAAGAAATGAGTCCAAAATTAAAAGATGCACAATAATGCTAAAAATAAAAGATCTGTATCAAAAATAAAAGATGTGCAAGCACCAAAATTCAAGAAGAGGCATGAAATGAGCCTAACTTAAATTAGTTTT
>NW_021484039.1:0-299 GCF_001605985.2 Dendrobium catenatum | reverse complement strand
CTGGTTCCTCGAGCCTGATGGCACAACGCCACGAATGAATTCTAAGGGGTGTTAAACCTTAAAATAGGTTAATCATTAATTATATAGCCTTTTAAAATATCTAATTCAATTACATTAATTTGGTTTATCAGTTGGACTACTCTGGGCTGCGGGGCTAACTGTCTTAAGGAGACTGGTTCCTTAAGCCTGGTGGCACAACGCCACGAATCAATTAATGGCAAACTTAAATTAAGTAACTTTAAAAATCAGTAATCAATCAACTTTTAATAAAATTTATTAATACTTAAACCCTTAATCAA
>NW_021484038.1:0-291 GCF_001605985.2 Dendrobium catenatum | reverse complement strand
TCTCATCTAAGTCTAATTAAGAAAAGTCATTTGTAATATTTTCTAACAATGTCTTTTTAGGTCTCTCTCTACTTTTCTTAACATAAGTCAAATTTAATAAATCTACTTTTCTAATCGGGTCATCAGAAGGTCGTTGTTTTATGTGACCAAACCATCTAAGCCGACTCTTTCTAATCTTATCTTCCACTTTAGCTACTCCAACCTTTACACTTATATGCTCATTTCATATCCTGTCCTTAAGAGTAAAACCACTCATCCACCTAAGCATCCTCATCTATGCAACACTTAACT
>NW_021484037.1:0-338 GCF_001605985.2 Dendrobium catenatum | reverse complement strand
ATTTGCTACATCAAATCAAAGCCTTCCCCCAAATAAAAGACTCATTTGTAATTGACTGCAAATGCTAGTGGATTCATATAAATTGTGTTAGGCCCCATAATTTTTCTTCGTTTTTAGGGGTTTCCACGTAAAAAATTTTGGTGTCTCTTATAAATACTACACACTCTTTTTTATTTGATTGGATGTTGGATCTTCTTATAAAACTAAAATATTAAAGCTTATGTTTCTCTATAGCCGTGATTATTCTAGGATGCTACTATATATTATAAAGAAATAATTAGGAACAAATATCATATTTACGTATGATAAATAATTAAGCTAAAATTAAATATGAAGAC
>NW_021484036.1:0-253 GCF_001605985.2 Dendrobium catenatum | reverse complement strand
CTATATATACTTAAATATATTTTTTTTAATCAAAACAGCTTGATATTATTCAGATTGTAAATTTAGATAATCAAAATAATCTTGAATTATCTCCCACTCATATGGAAGGACAACAACCTAAAACTGAAGTGTCATTAAAGAGAATCCACAAGGGAAAGGAGAACGATAATTTCAGATGATTATATTGTATATCTCCAAGAGCATGAGTTTGATATTGGATTGGAAGATGATCCAATCTCATTCAGTCAGGTCA
>NW_021484035.1:0-278 GCF_001605985.2 Dendrobium catenatum | reverse complement strand
TGCTTGATCAATATTTGTGGGTCTTATCATTAAAATACAGGCTGAATGATTGACTTCTTTGTTTAGTATATGCCTAGTCCTAACACTCTTACTAGGTTCACCTATAATCAATTCTTTTGGGTGGTTTTTAGAAAATCTCAAATCTCTAGGCAAAGAATTTTCTATCTCTAAATTTTTATCTAAATTTATTTTCTCAATCTTTTGGGAGTCAATATTTATCTCATCCTCTTTAACAATCGGTTCTTCTAAAATTCTAGATTCATCAAATACAACATTTG
>NW_021484034.1:0-283 GCF_001605985.2 Dendrobium catenatum | reverse complement strand
CAGCCAGGGACCAATCGAGCCAGCAAACCAAAGGTCCACCAAGCAATATGCACTACCTACCATGATCATTAGATAGCTAAAAAAGAAAAGAAAATAAAATATACTATTGTTCAAATAAAATAAAAAGTACAGAAATTCTTGATAGCATCAACACGGGAGAAATCCCTCACAGCACACGCGAGCCAGACTCCGGCCAGCTCGTCCCGGTCCGTCGGCCATCCTCCGTGTGCCTTGCGTCTGTGCTCACGCACGCGTAATTTGCTCTGGTGAGTCCGATCCAGCA
>NW_021484033.1:0-295 GCF_001605985.2 Dendrobium catenatum | reverse complement strand
TTCTTTTTTAAGAGATTTAAAAAGAGAATTTAGCTTGCAAAAATAAAAAAAATATGGCCAATGATGCCAAACTAAAAAGAAAAGTATATACACGAAAGTGTATCAAAAATCAAGAAGCTCAAAGAGCCAATCAAAGTGACTGTTGCGGATCTGTTTTCATGGTTTATGATTTTGATGATAACAAATACTCTTATTTCTCTATGACTTCTTTCTACTAACATTTTAGGTTCACACGATCAGACTGTAATTTGGAACCAGCTCAAGATTGGGTAGACTAGGCCTGAGTCAGTTTGTA
>NW_021484032.1:0-529 GCF_001605985.2 Dendrobium catenatum | reverse complement strand
GTCCGGGACGATCCAGTGTAACGGCCAGGATGATGCACATAAAATGCATCGGCCAGAGAAAATATACTATCGGCCAGGACTATCACCAAGAGTTCGATCAAATAGGCCAGGACGATATGGGATCGTCCTGGACGATGAGTTTAGGTTTTATAAACAAAAGGTCAGCAGATGGATTTTGAACAGAATTTGTCATATCGTCTAGGACGATAAGGTTATCGGCCAGGACAATGTGACTAGGAATTGAATTCAAGAAAAAGATGGTGATGATCAAGACCCTCAAAAAAATAAAAAAAGAAAAAATAGTCAAAACACAACAAAAGAAAAATAAATAAATAAAAAACAAGGAGAAAAAAATGAATATTTTTGGATTTTAATCTTTCTAATTTTTTTTGTTTTATGGAGCCATCATATGAGAATTCTTTTCAAAAAATTAAACTTTTAAAGTTCCAAGAGATCAAGAAGTTTAACAAATCTCAATCAGAAGAAGGTAGAATATCTGATTTTGTTAACCCTTGATCGGACATCCTTC
>NW_021484031.1:0-323 GCF_001605985.2 Dendrobium catenatum | reverse complement strand
ATAAAGCCATAGTATGGGAGTTCTTTGGATATTGATAAATCTCTTTCAACATTGAACATGATATGTCCTTAAATAACAATTGAGGAAATACTTTGAAATGCAAATCTCCGATCGACGATAACACTAGTGATATCTACAAATATGTATAAACCTAGTGCAATATATACGCAAAATATCAAACAAACACAAGTAAACATATACTGTGTGATATACGACGGTTGCAAAGATGCCCTAAAGTCAACATTGTTAACTCCTACAAGTCAATGCTCATATCTACTAGTTGTTATTGCAACAAAAGACATGAAATACTACAATTCACCTAT
>NW_021484030.1:0-361 GCF_001605985.2 Dendrobium catenatum | reverse complement strand
AGGACACAATGGAGAAAAAAGATTCATGTAGCCGACAACACGTAGTCGGATACAAGCTTGATGTTATTGTTGTTGCTATTTCTTAGTCATGCAATGGCTTTGTTGTTGCTTTCTTGTATTGAGTAGGCTAGATGAAATGAGAGAGAAGGGATGGAAGGGGAGTTGAAATTTGTGGAGTATTATGAGCGTCTTGAACATGCATTAATCATGGCATTATGTTGTTCAAGTTTAGGGAATATTTGGTTGGGGCTTAAGTTGAACCTTAGTTAAGATAAGTTATTTCAGTTGATTGTAGGCTAAAGTGTTAAGCAGGTTTAAGGTATTTGCTTGGTGAAAAAGATAATTTACTCTAAGCCGAAAT
>NW_021484029.1:0-238 GCF_001605985.2 Dendrobium catenatum | reverse complement strand
TCAAAAGCAATACCGGACAAACTACTCACAAACTGATGAAAGAGTAGAGCATCCAACCCTCCTGCATTGCAACAGCTTGCTCGGAAATGGGCAGATGTTGTCTTGGGTTTTCTAAGCCGCTAAAAACTTTGAAAGAAGGTGGCACAAAACCCTTTGGATAAGGAACCAAATCATATTCCTCGGGGTAGGGTCTACCCTTTTGAATAGATACAGTTCCTTGTGAATGGGCTAAGGCCTC
>NW_021484028.1:0-252 GCF_001605985.2 Dendrobium catenatum | reverse complement strand
AAATCAACCAGTTGAGGAAGTTTTTGATGTACCCGTACATGAAGATCACGCATGGTATTACTAAGGTACCCATCTTTCTAACCCTACAGGTGACTCTCTTGGCGACAAAAATTCGGAAGACTGGTGGGACCCACAACACTGTAGAGATGAATAGAACTGCTACTATTCATACATACAAAATACTCCTAGAAGTGTATGGCATACAAGACATCTAGTCAACATAAAGAATCTCCCTTTTGAAGTGGTGGACAA
>NW_021484027.1:0-1032 GCF_001605985.2 Dendrobium catenatum | reverse complement strand
GTGCAAAGAATAGTTGTTCTCTACTCCATTCAATAAAAAGAATATATGTTATGACTTCATTAACAATACATGATAATACAAAATAACCAGTTTATCGTATGTTATATTTTAAAATTAATAGATTATGACTACATAGACATGCAGATCTTTCAAAAGTTAAATAAAATATTTACAAAAAGTTAATAAATTAGTGAATATTCCTCTATAGGGTTTTTATTTCCAAATTATACAAGAAATCATTTTTATTAAAGTTTTTTAAAGTACTACTTTTGAGAACCCACTGTGATACCACTTGAAAGTTTGAAAAGGTAGTAAGACCTCGGTGACCTATCCCTAGGAATGCAAAGAGGAGCTGGGGTGAATTGGAACTTCTACAAAGTACTGTAATAAAAATTTACTTTTCATTTTATGCTAGGTATCAATTTTCTAAAATAAATCAAAATGGGAACCTTAACACATATGTAAGAATTCATAATTCAAAATATTTTTTATTTTAAGTCATAAATAAATTGACCAAAATAAGAAATTTCCTAAGCCTGAGAATTTATGTTATGAATTTTAAAGTTGTAAAATAAAAATGTAGACTGTTAAAACAAACAAGAAGTAACCTAGAATTTTCTAGTGATTCGGTCAAACAAGGACCTACGTCCATCCCGGTTCTCTCTAAAAATTAGTAAACTTTAGTGACTTCCTTATTCCTATAGGCTTAGATCCCTTATTAACTATCCTCTTCAAACTTTTGTGCGAAGTCTTATAAAATCTCTTCCAACAACTTTATGTGGCCGAAGATCATAATATTTTCACCCACCTTGTGAGACAGAGATCTTAGAATTCTTTTTAACCCTCCAAGTGAAGGAAGAGAATCTAGAATCCTTTTTCACCCTCCTTGTGAAGGTAGATAACATGGAATCCTTTTTCACCCTCTTGGTGAAGGTAGAGAACCTCAAATAATTTTCACCTTTTATGGTAAAGTAGAGTAGGTGGGTCCTTTGACACCCGAGAGATCTTCTTCCCAAAGCTTTCCACAAGATA
>NW_021484026.1:0-356 GCF_001605985.2 Dendrobium catenatum | reverse complement strand
AAATATTAATTTAAATAATAATTATTTTGCTATCATCAAAAGGGGGGAAAATGTTGCAACATAGTTTTCACAACTATATTTTTATATCATGTGTGTTTTTTATAATTCTTAAATCTTATTGTGTTGAATACTATTTCTCCTAACATATATTTAAAATTTTTCTTTTATTCTTTGTATCTACTAATATTTCAGGAAAATCATATTTCAGACTGTTAAAGACTTCAAGACATATTAGATTATGATTTATTGTAGTTGTAGTCTATACTTTTTCTATATTTTTTTTAGTTTGAGAGAGTGTGATTTTAATTGAATTATTGTGCACACACACACTGGGGGAGTATAAAAATTATTAATTT
>NW_021484025.1:0-301 GCF_001605985.2 Dendrobium catenatum | reverse complement strand
ATAGTTTTTATATTTATAGAATTATACTTTTTATATTATGAGCAATGAAAATATTAATCATAATATGTTATATTCTATAATTCTTTATTATTTTTTGTAATTCATTAATGTGTATTATGTATTCTTTATTTTTTATATATTTTAATGCTTTATTAATTACTTCTTTTAATGCAGACGGCTTCAGATGACGATCCTCCTCATAGATCCTTTGCCTCAAAATTTTCTCAAAAAAAGTTGAGTGTTAATCCTAACAGACCTAGATAGCCTGATGAAAGTGAGGGGCAGAGATCAGTTCCACCAA
>NW_021484024.1:0-871 GCF_001605985.2 Dendrobium catenatum | reverse complement strand
GCTCCTTGTACTTTTGTCCACTCGATCAGTACCATTCATCGTAGTTCATGTCAATACAGAAAAGAAAACAGGGATTAGAAAATTCATTTAATAAATGATAATGAAATAATTGAAATTTATTGAAAATAAAGACGTACCTTTCTTCGGGCTTGATCACCAGTTCTGTTGATTACACTTTTGGAACCTTTACTTTTGGAAGCATACTTTATATATTTCCAACATTTATCCCGAGGCAACAAGAAACGAGAAGTAGAAGGGGGAAAGAGAGGTAAAGGGAGAAAGAAAATTTTGCTTTTCAACAATTTCACTTTCATATTCTAGTTAAAACCTAACTAACTCATTCTCTAACACTCATACTTCCCATCTCTCAAAATACTTCAACTTTTAACAATCACACTTCTTTTCTAAAAAAATTCCACCTTTCCAAAATATACAAAATTCACCTTTACATAGTTCAACTTTCAATATAAGCATACATCTTACCAAAATTTTCCAAAAGATTACATACATTACCTTTCAACTTATAAACATACAAGTTACTTTTCAAATCTATCCTTTCACATTCATATCATACACTCATTCAAACGTGTTACCTTTCAAAATGTATACCTCATTTCTCCAAAATACATAGATTTCACCTTTCAAAAATGTACACTCCACTATTCAAAGATCACATACTACACTTGTCAAAAAATTTTTACCTTTTCAAAATTACACTTTTCTTCATTCACAGTTCAAACATTTACAACTGAATTTCAAAGCACAATTATGTTCTCTAACATTTTCTCTTTCACTAAATCAAAATAAGAAATCATCCTTGATACAAGTGCAAAGAATGGATTACTAGACTTCAAATTGAATCCAACTTGCA
>NW_021484023.1:0-242 GCF_001605985.2 Dendrobium catenatum | reverse complement strand
AAACTAATCAGACATTTATTAGATAGAAATTTAATATCAAAACCTTTGTCACACAGTTGACTAATGCTAAATTAAATATTAAGCTTGGCATGCATCTTTTTCAACTTCCTATACGAGTCATGGATATTCTCAGAAATAAGCAACAATTCTTCATATGAAAGTTAACATACCTCATCTTAATCCAGTTGATCAAGGTTATCATTACTAATAAGACACAAATTTGTTACCTCCTCCTCTGCTTC
>NW_021484022.1:0-591 GCF_001605985.2 Dendrobium catenatum | reverse complement strand
AAAGAAATTTTATTTCGGTTCAATAATTTTCTAAAAGTAGATTCAAATTTTTTTAAACTACCAATTCACCGCCCTCTTGGTAGCCTTGGGACATTCACTTAGGCTAAACAACCTAATTACTAGACTCAACAGGTAAGACCTCCATGTATCCTCAAACATCATAACCTTTGAGTTGAACTGCACACTAACATCCAATTTAAGAACAATTGGACTATGGTCAGATGCCACTCTGGCCAAATGTCTATTAACAGCTAATGGAAGCTTCTGAATAGCAAATGAGTTCAACAAACACCTGTCCAACCTCTCCCATATCCGAGAGGCTCCCTCCTTGTTGTTACACAAAGTAAACCTTAGTCCAATGCTCCTAATGTCATGAAAATCTGAATTCATCATAAAACCTTTCATCTCCTTAGGTCCTTTAGAAAACAAGAACCTCTTACCTCCTCTTTTCGCCTCCTTATTCAAGATACAATTAAAGTCCCCTCCAATGATAATAGGAAATGAATCCTCCATACATTTCTCAAGTTGATTCCACAAACTTCCCCTCTCCCTATAACACCTACTCCCATACACTGTAGCAACTTTCCAAAT
>NW_021484021.1:0-272 GCF_001605985.2 Dendrobium catenatum | reverse complement strand
GTACAAAGACATAGAAATCATCTTATATGATAGGTGGCAATTAAAAATCAAACCATGTAAGCATCAGATCATCCAGCACGATCATCTCTGATCATCCAGTATGATCTGATTAAATAATTTTACCATAATTAAGCTCCTAATCATGGGATCAATTTATTCATAATTATTATCAATCATACATTATTATAAAGATTATACGGTATAATTAGAACAAAAATTGAATTATAGAATAATACATAAATTATCAACTATTTTGATGATTTCTATGGATC
>NW_021484020.1:0-450 GCF_001605985.2 Dendrobium catenatum | reverse complement strand
TTCGTCCCGGGACGATCTGGCTCTGGACAAGTGTCGTACAGACGAGATTTAATTATCGTCCCCGGCGACCGGTCCTCTGGAAAATTTTCTTCCAGACGATCCAAATTTCGTCCAGACGATCCATGTAGCCAAAACTGTTTTCCCGGAAGCTTGTGATTATTTTTCTCCATGAGATTGGAGAAATCAGAGATTTTAGGATTGTAAGGGGAAAGGGGGATCCCAAGATAAATTATCCTAGAAGCAAAAGGAATATTAAGTATATTACTGATGTTATCAGAATTGGTGCAGTTGGCCGGTACAATCAATGAACTTTTCCCATAATTAACTTCCAGATCCGAAGCTTCAGAAAATTTCTGAAGAAGCTTACGAATGATAACACAGGTTGGAGCGTCAGCTCTAGCAAAGAGAAGGAGATCGTCGGCATACATGAGGTGGGAAATCCTATTTCCC
>NW_021484019.1:0-259 GCF_001605985.2 Dendrobium catenatum | reverse complement strand
CATCCAATGCGATTAGTTGAAATGACTTATTTTTTCAGCCTATTCGATTAGAGATGATAAATTATCCTCCTATGCAGGAATCAAGTTGTATAGTACGATTGGCTCCAATCGTCTAGTACAATATGATTGAAAAATTTAGCTAAAACTATTTCCATAATAACAAGATTAATTTGGGAAATATTTCATCACATCATACCGTATAATACCTTTTGTATAGTATGATTAACACAAAATTTGAATTTCAAAATATTTTCTAAAT
>NW_021484018.1:0-350 GCF_001605985.2 Dendrobium catenatum | reverse complement strand
ACTCTATTACTTGATTCAACACATATACTTGCATATAGTAATTTTGATTTTTATAATTTTTATAGAAAAGAAAACTTAAACATTATTAGGGATTGATAGATCCCTAAAGTATTTCACAGTTCTATAGATTACTCTACAGCCTCCATTACCTATAAATTAAAATTAAGCAATAATAATGATAAATTATTAATATAATTTTTAGCATTTTTTTCTAAACTAGAATTATAATCTTATTCATTTTTACTACTTCTAGACTATGATATATTATCCTATATTTTTTTGTATTTTTAAATTAAATTTTTTACTTTATTAATTTTTATGGAAAATTATAATTTTTTTTTTGCTTGAGA
>NW_021484017.1:0-213 GCF_001605985.2 Dendrobium catenatum | reverse complement strand
ATCAAACAAAGATAATCAAATTTTTTTAAAAAAAATAAAAAAAATTTGCTTTCGAATGGCCCCAAACAATTCAATAAATAGGAATGAATCATATAATCACGTGGACAACTCGCACGTTGATAGGACTTCAAAAATTAATAGAAATATTATAAAATAAAAAATATTAATATGAAAATTTAACTTTATTAATCAAAATACAAATATTTAGCAAAT
>NW_021484016.1:0-320 GCF_001605985.2 Dendrobium catenatum | reverse complement strand
CCTTCTTCTCCTTCGGTTCTTTATACAGAGATCAACATAGCTGCACCATCTTTGTACTTTACACTACATTCATTTTACTTCATACCAAATAAAAAAAATTCATCTGCATTTACTTTACATTCATCCATATAACTCCAAAGTATTTCTTTTGCACTGCATCCCTTTGGCAATTCATTCTTTTTATAGCCAACAAAACTACCCCTTAATATAATATTTCCTTGATTTGTCCTTTTTATTTTTGTCATATATCCATATCAATAAATTTATTTCTTTTATTTTCAAGTTAGATATTAATGATTTTTTTATTGACATATAACATC
>NW_021484015.1:0-1672 GCF_001605985.2 Dendrobium catenatum | reverse complement strand
ATTGTTTAGATTTTCTCCACTCCATTTCTCAGCATGTCAACTGTATAAAAGTTTTTTCCCGGTATCATAGGTTCTAACTATTGTAGTTATCCTTTTTATATAATAAAATTTTGTTATGCCCCTAAATGTCCAACAACAACATCAAGCCTTTTCTCCCACTATGTGGGTTCAGCTACATGAATCCTTCGTCTCCATTGTCTCTTGTTAAAAATCAAAACGGACCTAAATGTCCCATAAAAAATTAAGCCTCTAACAATATGATCTCTTGATTAAGAAAATATTTGATATTGAATATTTGTAGTCATGTGGGTGTTAACATTAATAAAATTGTTCTTCAAATTAAAAACCTAACTTCTCTGATAAATTTCTATGTTACATATAAGAAAGATTACCTTAATAAAAAATTGTGTCAAAGAAAGATATTCCAAACGAACCCTTAATCTATTGATTGGAAGCTAAGTTATAATAAAGTAATCACACATTTGAGAATTATAATGTATGTGTAGATGCTTAATTGAATTAAAATAAATCAAACTAAAAAAACTTCCAATAAGCAAAAAAATTCTTATCAAGCCAAAAAAGTAAACTGTGCATTGAGATGTTGGATGTATCCAGCGAGCAGACCATTGGTCTTATTAATTTAATGAATAACAATGGATATTAAGTTAAAGTTTTTTAGCGAACACTCACGATGATATATCGGAAGATTCACAATCTACATTTAAATAGTTGTATAGATTTAACAGTAGTGTTGTTATGTGTAGTTTTGAGGATGTTAATGGAGGTTGAGTTATGATGTAGTGGTCAATCAAAAACTTGGCAAACAGACATGGCTAAGAGAAAAAGGGATGGTAGAGTATAAAGAAAAGATAACTAATGGTTCTTGAAACCTCAATAGAGAACCTCAATGAAACATAAATAAGACTCTCACGAAAGAACTTCACAAGGCATTGAAGACTCAAATAACTAAAAGGATAAAGAAAACCATAAAACTAACTCACATACACTTAAACAAAGTAACAAATAATTGTACTAATCCCACAATTGAATTCATCTTACATGAAACTTGCTTATATGAAGAATAATCTTGACTAATTCTAAGGGAGGATAGCCATAGTTTAATATAGAAGGGTTAGGACTAAATAAAAAAATGCATCACATAAAATCTTATACGAGATGGGTGCAGGTAATATAAAAAAATAAAAGAAATAGGTAACATAAAATAAGCAAGTATTAAAAACTAATGGTGCACATAAATTGATAGTAAATCAATTTAAATTAAAAATGCCTAATAGCTTACAATGTGAATGGTAAAATTAGTAAATCAGTTTAACTCATGTTATTAAATTTTAGTAATTTTACACAATCACTATAAATAAGAATGTGAGATATCTTAGTATGTAAGTAATACAAATTAAACAAGAATTCGTTCAAATGGTGTTTATAAATCAATGGTAAGCAATTATATGATTTAAAAATGATAAATTGTTTATAATAATTAATTTACCTTGAATGAAATGTAGGGCAAGAGGAATTTTGAAAAACAGCAGGAATCAATGAGGAGAACCAAATTGTGCGTTGGAGTCAATGGATAGGGAATGCTGCACCATAGGATATTAGGTACCCAAAGTGCAAACAAGAAATATTTATAAATAAAAAAAAAAAAGCACAG
>NW_021484014.1:0-255 GCF_001605985.2 Dendrobium catenatum | reverse complement strand
TAAACTAAAAAAAAAAACTTTATGAAAAAATTCAAATTTCATGCTTATAAGTGTTTTTAAAACTTTTCTAATAATATTCCTAAGACAATTAAATTTCCATAAAACTCTAATTTGGAAACTTAAGATTTTCTAGAGCAAAATCACATTTTAAATGGTTAGAATCATGTTTTAATCATTCCCTATCATTCTTCTTAGAAAACCTTACTTTTTTTAACAGTATTAATGAATTAATAATCTTCTTAGAAAACCTTATGA
>NW_021484013.1:0-599 GCF_001605985.2 Dendrobium catenatum | reverse complement strand
GAAGAGATGAGAGGATTTGGAGAGAGAGGGAGGGGGATGACAGGGGAGGGGCGGCGGGATGCTGAGGAGGGGAGTTTGGAGCACCGAAACAATTTCCCTGGATGGGGAAATCAATTGGCTGGCTATGGTAAGAGGAGAAATCGGGTAGGAGGGATTTAGGGGATTTTGAAATATTTCCTTAGTAAGGTGTTGGAGTTAGGAAATAATTTGAAAGAGAATTAATGGGAGAGGGTATGGGGGCCGGTGGCAAGCATGGGTGAGGGCTTGATTGATGAGAGCCATTAAAGACTCCTAATTTAGGTTTTAAAATTAGGAAATAATTTATTTAAATCCTCTTGAATTTGAAATTCAAAATTAGATCTAAATCAAATACTTTCCTAAAATAGAAGAGTTAATTGAGGGAATAATTTGAGTTCAAATTTAATTGAATTTGAATTTCAAATTGATCCCAACCCAATTAGGAAACAAAATAAAAGAGGCTAGGGAATTAGTGGCCGGCAGCTATGGCCTTGGCCGGCGGCAATGGGGATCGGGGATGTTTGGCCGTGGTGTGTTGGGGAGTGGATCAAGGTTTAAAATTGCGTAACTGCGCCTCGAGG
>NW_021484012.1:0-262 GCF_001605985.2 Dendrobium catenatum | reverse complement strand
TTAAAAGAGAAGCATAATATTAAGTTAAGTGTTGCATAGATGAGGATGCTCAATGAATGAGTTTCTTTACTCTTAGAGCAGGATTTTTTTTTCTTCTACTCTTAGAGGCATGATACGGATTGAACATTTACGTGAAAAGGTTGTAGTAGCTCCATTGGAAGATAAGATTAGAGAGAGTCGTCTTAAATGATTTGGTCACATAAAACGACTGCCTTTCGATGACTTGGTTAGGAAAGTAGATGTATTAGATTTGACTTATGTT
>NW_021484011.1:0-245 GCF_001605985.2 Dendrobium catenatum | reverse complement strand
AGACTTTGCATTTAATTGAGCATTAAGTTGTTCTTCCTTATTCCATTGATTAAAATAAATATCAATTTTAACTCCATTAACAATATGTGACGGTGATGAATAACCAGTTAAAATCATATGCCACATGCGAAAATCAATCGATTGCAAGAAAATAGACATGCGAGTTTTCCAAAAATCAAATAAAAAATTTTCAAATAAAGGAGATCTGGTGATTGAATAACCTTCTGCAATACTACGATTAGCCA
>NW_021484010.1:0-1443 GCF_001605985.2 Dendrobium catenatum | reverse complement strand
GAGAAATACCATTATGTGAAGACAAATACCGAGCAACACCAAGCAATACCGAGTTTTTTCTAGAAAAACTCAGTATCACTCGGTATTGCTCGTATTACTCGATATTGGTCTTCACAAAGCGGTATTTTTTGTTATTGCCAAGTAATACCAAACAAATACCGAGCAAATACTGGGTAACTCAGTGGTGGCCAAACGTAGAGGTACGTCCAATCACCGGACCTAATAATTGTTCCACTTAATGGGCGGGATTCAAATCAGCTCCATTGCAGATTAAAATTTGAATGAATTTTAGCCAAAATCCAATCCACAACTCGTCTAATGTAAGTTATCGGATTAAGTCTAATGTAAGTTATCGGATTAAGTTTCAGGCTGACCCGAAAGCTTTTGAACTCCTATAGTCTATATATAATAATATATTATTGAAGTCCATACTAAAATTTTGAAAGCAATGGATGCCTATAAATATTGGTTTAATAAACTATTTGTGATTAAAATAATTATATTGAAATTCTAAAAAATTAACTAATCATGAAATAATATTTCAATAATATACAAAAACAGATAATCACAACTATTGTGTGCATACAAAATAAATAAGATCAACCTAATTATTTTGAAAAAAAAAATCAACATTCCATACCTTGTATGCTTTCTCTACCAATCAATACTTCTATAAGAAATTGTTTGGAGCAGCTTTTGGCCATTATTTTTTACTATCAAAAAAACTATACTAAAAAGCACTAAAAGAACTGTCTCAAACAAAGCATAAGAAAAATTTTGCAAGAGAAAGTCAGCAGGCGAGCATTAAAATGAACTAAAGAGAACAGAACAGATAAGAAACATTAAGCAGCAGCAACCAAATTGTTGTTGCAGTTGTAGTACTATAAGGCCCACATGAGATGCATAAAAAGCAAAAGGCAAAAGCATTACGGTTAGCTATTCATCATAACTACAAAATTACAGTGAATTGTCATATTTAAACAGCAGAGGCATTGATTCTCCTCCTAAAACTGGATCCAAAAAAATTTTATGGATTTTTTTTTTGGGTAATGTGGCGTATAGATTGTTTCTTTAAGTGCAGCTTGTAGATACAACGAAGAGAAGTCCACAGGTCCATACAGAGAGTAGATACAACGAAATGCAATATGATTAATCAAAGTTGCATAAAAAATTGGTACATTTAAAAAATTGATCCATCAAGATCACGTTCAGACAAACAGTCATCTTCATAACTTCTCTCCAGTAATTAAAAATTGATTCTTTTGAGCGTTTTCAACTCATTTGGAAAACTTAAAAAAAAAAAACTCATTGGGAAAACTCAGTCCTCCGAGAGATTGATATCCGATGCATCTGCAAATAGCAAAGATGCATGAGAAATCAAAGACAATTAAGGAGAGAAATGAAAATATGATAGGAAATACTTGATTTCAAGTATTCCCTAAT
>NW_021484009.1:0-252 GCF_001605985.2 Dendrobium catenatum | reverse complement strand
ATCTAACTCCAGGAAAAGGGTTTCTTAAATGGTTTGAATTATAATGCTTCTTCCTAGGTTTTGGCAATTGATCAAAAGTAGATGTCATCCTAGTTTTCTTCCATGCTTCTAAATCATTTTGAATCCTCAAGTTAGTTTTCTTTAATGCATCATTCTCAATCCTCAAATTTTTCTCAATCTCTTTAGATTTCTTAAGATCAAAATTAAGTCAGATATGTGAAGCTTTTAATGCATTATGTTCATCAACTAATT
>NW_021484008.1:0-1343 GCF_001605985.2 Dendrobium catenatum | reverse complement strand
AGCCGTTCGATCTCCGCTAATTGGAACCGATGGTCCTTATACAGCCGGACGGGAGATCTGAACGGCAGAAGGCGTTATGCGGTTTAGACAGACTGTGGGAGGGCTAAATCATGACCATTGATCGTAAGATCAACGGTCCCGACACTACACAGTTACAGAAATGTGTGAACCGAACCCTAACCAACTTAAATGGCTCATTCGAGAGATTGGCTTGACGAAATTGCTTAAAATTTTTAACATAGATTTATAGGTTGAACATAAATAGTGGGGATGTTTTTAAATGATTAAATAAGCACTTAATGAAAAGCTAATTTAACCTAGGTGTCGTAAACTAGGTTTAGGTTTTTACCTCAATCCAACCAGTGGATTCGGAAGATCTTTAATTTTCTGAGCTTGTTGACTGTCCACGCTTAATCCATCTTCAGAAATCTTGGCCTGAGAAGCATTGGATTGAGTGGAAAACAAGTTGGACGGACTTTGGCCTTGTCTCGCCGGAGTTCTCGCTACCGGTGGGATTTGAGTAGTGGATTCAACTGGGTAAACATAGAAGAAGACCTGGGATGCTTAAAATGAAATGAGTTTGAGCTTGAATGGTGAGAGAAGATAGGGATTAGGATGAGGCTTGAAATGGACCTTTTGCCCAATTCAAATGTCCCATGCTTGAACGGAGGGCTGAGATAAACTGGGGGGGGATCCTAGATGCTTCCACATGTTCCTGGAGTGGTTAGGATGGGAGGTATAAGTGATGTGGAAAGCTATTTGTCCTTTTTTCGATGTGGAAATGAATGAGGGCCATTAGATCTTGATTCAAGGGTCTAGATTAAATGTAGGAAGGTTCTAGAGAGTCTTAATACTGTTGGAGGGGTTTAAGATAGAAGGGATTAAGCTTAACATGGATTAATTTTGACCACATTTGACCATTCTTACCTCTTGGTTTGACTGTTTGACCAGTCAAAGTCTAGGGTGCACTGCTGATGTGGCATAGGAGGATGTTTTGAGAGCTGGAATGATAAGTTGGAGGGAGCCTAAATGGGCTGGAATAACTTGAGTCAAGCCATTTTGGCAATTAGAGGCTTGTTGACCAAGCATTGACTGGTCAACTAACCATTTTGACTGCTGAGGTGGTAGCCAAGTGGCCTCAAGAGTTGGTTAGACTGAATCAAAACAAAGGCCAAGTGAAGGAATTGAGACTTGAGTTTGGTATGGGAGTTTGAAGTAGATTTGACCAAATTAGTTAAGTTGACTTGGTCAACTTGACTTGGGTTTGACTCATAATAGGTTTAGAAATATTTGAGACATTAAGTGAAATGAGTTTAAAAGTTTGAAGACATTGATTTGGTTAA
>NW_021484007.1:0-254 GCF_001605985.2 Dendrobium catenatum | reverse complement strand
GTTAGTTATACTTTTGTTATTTACTTGCATTTCTTTTTTGAATGGCATCTACGCTCATATATACATTTTTCTGTTATCTTTTCCTGCGAGGTACATTGGAGCTTAATGATCGGGAGCTAAATGAGGCCGCTGGTTTATAAGCTTTTTAGTGGCAGTGCCACATACAATCAGGTATAATCTCTGCAATTTGTAAAATAGATTTTTAGTTATATATCGGAACTGCTACACATCACACACAATTTGCTAATAGGTAT
>NW_021484006.1:0-246 GCF_001605985.2 Dendrobium catenatum | reverse complement strand
AATTTGAAAATCATTCTAAATTCCTTCATCTTTAACCATATTATAGGTTAAAGTTTAAGATGTCTATAAATCCTATTTCTTAAGGGTACTGCATGGATACGACAATTTATCCTCTGCCATATGGTTTAACTCTGATAAATTAGAGATTTTATGGCATGTGATGAAAATAAATGCCTAGTCAAATACATAAAAGCTTTTGTTCATCATTTGAAGTTTTCTCTTATGGTAATATTTTAAAATCAAATA
>NW_021484005.1:0-201 GCF_001605985.2 Dendrobium catenatum | reverse complement strand
AAAACCATTAACAAAAAAAGCATTGACTTTAATATTGGCAATAGTATAAGTATTAAGATACCTATCAATAAAAGATACTCCCAGCCAGTTATCCTACCAGAAAGAAATTTCCCCTTCACCGAGACCCTAGAAGATATTCAAATCAGCCTCCCTTTTAATTTTACAGTCTTTTCCACACAGCCGAATCAGAAATTTTGTAAT
>NW_021484004.1:0-262 GCF_001605985.2 Dendrobium catenatum | reverse complement strand
GTGGAGGAATGCATCGGACTTGTTGTGTGATAGAAAAGTAACACTCAAACTTAAGAGAAAATTCTATAAGATGGTGGTTAGACATGCAATGTTTTATAGCGCAGAATGTGGCCATTAAAAGAGAAGCATAATATTAAGTTAAGTGTTACAGAGATGAGGATGCTCAGATGGATGAGTAACTTTACTCTTAGAGATATGATACGAAATGAGCATATACGTGAAAAGGTTGGAGTAGCTCTAGTGACAGATAAGATTAGAGAGA
>NW_021484003.1:0-233 GCF_001605985.2 Dendrobium catenatum | reverse complement strand
GATCACAATTTTTCTGCACCTAGAACCCCTAAAAAAAATGGGGTAGTTAAAAGGAAAAAAAGAACATTAATAGAAGTCGCCAGAGCAATGTTAGCAGAATACTCACTTCCTAAATATTTTTGGGCTGAGGCGGTTAGCACTGCATGTTATGTTCTGAATAGGGTGAATGTGAGATCGAATTTAAATAAAACACCATATGAGTTACTAAAAGGTAGAACACCAAATTTGTCTCA
>NW_021484002.1:0-411 GCF_001605985.2 Dendrobium catenatum | reverse complement strand
TATCCACAGGCGAATGGATTAGCGGAGGCCTTCAATGAGACGTTGGTAGGAATTTTAAAGAAAAGCTTAGAGGACAATAAGCGATAGTGGCATGAAAAGTTGGGTGAAGCTTTGTGGGCTTATCGAACCACATATAGAACCCCAACTCACTCTACACCGTTTGCTTTAGTCTTTGGGACAGAGGCTATTCTCCCTTTAGAGGTACAGCTTCCCTCTCTAAGAGTTGCAGTTAATAATAGTATCACATCTGAACAGAACGCTCGACTTCGATTAGAAGAACTCGAAGGTTTAGAAGAGAAGCGACTGCAGGCTCAACAGAACCTCGAGTTATATAAATCCCGTATGGCTCAAGCACATGATAAATTGGTTCGTCTTAGAACCTTTTGAGTAGGAGAGCTTGTGTTGGTCTTA
>NW_021484001.1:0-344 GCF_001605985.2 Dendrobium catenatum | reverse complement strand
CCGATATTTTCTACAGTGCCGATCGGCCTGGACGATCCTGAGAGGAAAATCCAAATTAGAGAGGAATAGTAAGGGAACGAGGTCTCACAGTCCGTACTAACCATACATATTTTCACAATTTTCTTCAATTCGTCCCGTACTAAGGTCAGTTTGTACAGACTAACTGCACTAAAAAAAAAATAAAATTCTGAGGGGTTTTACAAGGCGTCGGTCACAGTCGTAGGTGAGCTTGGTCCGGACACATAGAGTGTAGAGTGCGAGCAGGGCCACTGGTCGGTCACAAGATGAAGCGGAGGAAAGTTGAGGGTCTAGAAGCGGAAGCAGGGTCGACCTCATTGCAGGTG
>NW_021484000.1:0-521 GCF_001605985.2 Dendrobium catenatum | reverse complement strand
AAATGAGCCCCTCATCACCTTTGCTGAGAATGATATGATGCTCGGAACGGCTGATCACAATTGCCCTTTGTATGTTACGGCAGAGAGCGACGATATGATGATCAGTCGAATTTTGATCGATCCTGGATCTTCCGTAAATCTCATGAGCTTGAAAGCATTGAGATCGTTGTGCCTTGATGTGGAACATCTTGGGCAAGACAAACTGATGGTTCATGGTTTCAATGAGAAAAGGCAGAAAACCCTTGGATCGTTTATGCTCCCTCTTGTATTTGGGGAACTCCATACAGAAGTCAAATTCCATGTAATTGATGTGGACACTTCGTTCAAGGCATTATTGGGTCGCCCTTGGCTGCATGAATACGGCGTTGTCCCTTCAACATTACACCAGTATATGAAATATCTGAAGGAAGGTGAAGAATTCAGAATTTCTGGTGATATTCAGCCCCTTGCAATACATGAAGTAACAGTTTATGAAGATGCTAAGTACTTCATGCCAAAGAAGCAAAAGTCGTCGAGTTCTC
>NW_021483999.1:0-2625 GCF_001605985.2 Dendrobium catenatum | reverse complement strand
TCATCTTCATCATCTGAATCATTTCCTGCTTTGGATGTGCCAACAGGAGGTAATGCATTCTTTTCTCTCTGCAAAGAAAGATGTGATCACAAGAGTTCTTTTGTCAATACAGGTACATAGTAACATGAATCTTATCCCATAGAGTTACAATCAATATTCAAAAAACACACATGTGAGTACTTGAAAATGTTTTTAGGCCCCTGCACTTAATAGAATGTTTCGTTTAAGGTAACCAAAAGAAAAAAAAATCACATTATAGCAAGGTATTGTCACACTCGTGACTTCTCGAAAGACTAAAATAATTTAGGAAGGATGGCATTTATGGATTCTCTTCAAGATCTGTCGTTTCCCATTTCCCCATGTTAATATGGGTTTCTATTATAGCTAACTGTGAATTCTCTAACAGCATTTGCTCTTATGTTCAATATAATTTTCTTATCTGCAAGGTGTTGTGACGTATAGTGACATTAATGATCAATATCACTTGGCATATGGCCGGTGGTATTGTCCCTTACCTTCAAAAGAAAAGGCTGGTTCGAGCTTCAAGAAAAAAGAAAAATATATATGCATATTAGCAACTTTGGCTGACTCAACTTAAACTTGAACAGGTTTGATGCCCTGCCTATTTAGTTCCGAGAGAAGCACTCTGCATTAACAGGCCAAGTCATGTGCAGCTAAATTTGTTAGATCAACTCATCAACTTGCTTTAGTAATGAGATTTTGGTAAATATGGTTTTGTGATAAAAAAAACTTTAAAAATAAGGGAAAAATGAAGAGTAGAAAATTGTGGGCTCCGAAAATTCGCGCCCCGGCCACCGGCCTCTCCGCAATCTCTTTCTTTCTTCTGGGTCGTCGAGGAGAGTTTTAACACTTAAGTTCCTAGGCAAATTTTCATAAGGCAGATTGGGTTTTGAATAAGATATTACCCAGAGATTTCGCTCTCGTTTTGTGAGGACTTTATGATCCGAGTTCAGGTTTCCTATAGGCGCAAAACACCTATAGTTAATTACCCCTCCTGATAGCGAGAGAGAACTTTCGATTAAGGCTAGCGATCAAATAGATACATAGTATCTATATTCTATAGTAACAGCATGTTTAGGTAATTAAAATTAAAAATTCATCACTTGCACTTAAAGCGAATGGTGGGGGAATGATGATAAACCCGATCAAGATCCTATCGTTCTATTGTCCAGGGTCATCCTGATCCCTAGTTTACTTAGTCATAGTAGATAGTTGCCCAACCTGACAGAAGGATTCTTATTGGCAGTCATGGGTTGCTTCGTTCAAGGGTACCTTGTAGACCCGGGATGAATATTTGTCTAAATGAACAAATTTGAATATACCTTCACTCATAGAGGGTTTTGTGCCCAATCGATCATATCATATTGATTCATTACGCAAGGATTTGAAACCGTTGGGAAACATATGGGCTCTTCCCATCACCGTAATTTAATGGTGTCATATGAAGCAAAACCACCCTGTCATAACCATTTACTAGTGGTGTCATTTGGCGGCGAAACCACCAGTTAGAGGACACGTGCCACGCTTACTAGTAATAAACGGATTGAGAATAAATCCTGGTAATATTCTCGACCAGACATTTGCACTTTGTAAGCTGAAGTGATTTTCAAACTTATCCACCTCGGAAAACTATTGCGGAGAGTGAATGTGCATTTTGCTTTAAGTATTTTGGTTTTTTTAATTTCAATTTCAAATGTCTTAAGTTTTGATGATTTTTTAATTTTAAATTTTCATGAGAATTTAGGAGGCATTCTTTAATATTTGAGGTCCCCTCTGATTGAGATTTTTTATCAACACGATCATCATCGAGATACTTATGGGTAATTTTACTTTATCAGTTGAACTTTATCAACTATGTCTATTTGCTGACATAAGATCGGATTCATTGTTGGCTTTATGTTTGCATTAGTGACTTTTTCTTATAATAGGCCTTGAAGGTCTAATATAAACGTATAAAACAAATATCCCGCTTATTGCTACAACCGTATATTTATTTGACGGTTCAAGCCGTGTTTACTCCTATCTATTCACATAAAAGGATTTGGAGGTCCACTGCTAGTGGAGGAGCGGATTGTAGGCGTGAGTTGTTTGGCGTAATCAAGAAGTCGAACGACACATTGGAGGGATCGTGTGGTTCGAAGTGTTGTGGAAGAACTTGCAGCTGTGGAGGAATTGAACAGAAAGAAATCGGCACAGGAGATTTTGAATCGTAGGAGTTCTTGTATGTTGAAGAAGCAAAGAAGTGAAGAGAGGAGATGGAGCAATTGGGAGTTCTTGTGCCTAACAAAGAAATCAGAGGCTTCACTTTGTCTTCATTTTATCAACGGGAGGAGGCCGCAATCTAGGCGATTGATTTGTGACTTGTAGAGCAAGGAGACAAGACCATTCGGCGCTGATCTGAGCAAAATAAGGGGCGGTTGACTGCAGGATTTGAGTAGGATACAGGTATGATGATGTTTCCTTTTTTAATTTTAATTTAAAGTATTAATTGATAATAATAACTTTTACTATAATAAAAGTTTTATTATTATTAATCATTATCTCTATTTATGTGATGCTGCCCCGAAATCCATGCATTTTGTCTTGGGATACACACTGATTTCC
>NW_021483998.1:0-478 GCF_001605985.2 Dendrobium catenatum | reverse complement strand
TCTTGATTCCAAGCTGCAATATGTTGGCGTGAATACATCCAGTCAGAACATAATCCAGGATGAAGTGCCTGAAGAGTACAATGCTGAAATTCTTGATGCAAGTGCTAAGATGCAAGTGCTAAGCTTTCCACGAACGAGGTAATGGCTAGGTGCCCGATACACTTCAAGAATCATCGCAACAATTACAGGCGAATTTACCCACAAATAATAATTTTAAATAATTAAAGTGGGTCAGAAGAAATAATCATAAGGGTGAATTAAAGAAGTCTTTCTAGGAGACCTCACATCAACAACTACAACCACCAAAAAAGCAAAAAATTGTGTCTTCCAAGATATACAAATACATTTATTTGAAAAGTAAAATGGAATACTTTCTTTTTTTTTCATTGAAACTAAAAAAAAAAAACATAGAATCTAGCCTCATTAAAATTGTTTCTCTAGATATAATATTAAAGTACAATGGATGCCCCTCACTCAA
>NW_021483997.1:0-1043 GCF_001605985.2 Dendrobium catenatum | reverse complement strand
ATCATTGGATTCTTTTCAATTTAAATTTCTTAATAGTTCAGAAGATAGGAATGCATTATTTCGTTTGTAAAGCAATCTAAATATTTTTTAAACAAAAACAAAAACAGTTATAAATAATTATTTGTTTCTAAGAAAAACAAAAACAGTTATGAATAATTATTTGTTAATAGGGCAAATTTATGTTAATTATAACAACACCAAAAACTTTTTGAGATTTGATTACTTGAAACTTATTTGTACCCCACCGGGCTTAGGTGGGTTGGTGGGAGTGCTTGGTTGGGAACCCCCATCCCAAGTTCGAATCCCTTCTCATACGACACGACCCCTTAAGTGGGGAGAAAATAACTGTGGGTCCTGTACCTGTGGGGTTGGTTGCTGGTAGACTCACAGAGGGATTAGTGGACATCGCCAAGTGCGTCACAAGCTGACGTGGCAACGGGCCGATACCCCGCTCTAAAAAAAAAAAACTTATTTGTCCTCTGTGTCCTATCATTTGATAAAAGAATATTTATGAGGGGTCAGTGATAAACTGATAATGGGCTCAGAATTTCGGCACCTACTGATTATTTTGTTGCACAGTAGTTAATAGGACAATTTTTTAAAAGGAGAATCATCATCTAAAAATAAAATTTAAAAATGATCATATATGAAATTTTTTACGAGAAGGATACAAATTTAAAAAAGATTATATACATGCAATAAGAAATTACGTTTTTATATAAAACGCAATTAAGAATTATTTTTTCATCAAAACGTATTTCAAAATTGCGTCTTATATGCAAATGATTTTTTTTTTTTATTACCTGAGAGAAGTGAAAATAGAAAGTGGGAGAAAGAGAAATAAGAGAGAGATAAAAGGTAGTAGAGAGAGATGGGAAAGACCGAAAGAGAGAACGGGAGAGCAACTGAGCAAGGGGAATTAATTCAATCATTTAACTTTAGATACTGTATAATTAATTAATTATTACTTTTATATTTAATCTAATTTTAATTAATTTTAAAAGTTTAAGTAACTTTATAATTATATTTTAAATATTTGATAA
>NW_021483996.1:0-998 GCF_001605985.2 Dendrobium catenatum | reverse complement strand
TCACACTGCTTGGCACAAAAGAATGCAATCTGAATCCCTTTCGATTTTAATTTTCTGTATTCGATTAATAATAATTCATGCACTATTAATCTTTTACATTTAGATGATGTTCTCTAGTAGACCTAGAATGTTATTAGGTTCTTGTATAAGCTATAGAACAGGGAACCATCGACTCTTAGGTTTTCTTTTGATTTGTTTTGTAGCTTTTTCGAGCAATAGCGAGCTAAAGGATCACTTTAAGAACCTTGTAATTTAGTTTTATATTTAACACATAGGCCCCTTTTATGGGTTTTCCAAAAAAAATGTTTAAATAAAACAAAAAATTTATAAAAACACTCAAAGCACAAAATCAAAATTTTTAACTGATTTGCTACAGTAAATAATAAATTTACCTTATTATTAGATTTAAGAATCAGTATGAAATGAATTGATAATGCTGAAATTCAGAAATGTAGAAAATCATTCTTGTCAACTTTAGCTCGGACACCTTACAGGTCAAAGCCCTTTTTGAACAAAAATCTAATTTAGAAAAAATACTATATAGGAAAAGTGATATTTTCAAAATTCATTTAAGAAAAAAATCTAATAGAATAATATTGCAAAATAATCACTCATAAACCATGATATTCAAATTGAAGTATACAAGATATCAATTGGCATAAGGAGTCTTTTATGATTTTAAGGATTTGAAACAAAGGTAAGCTATCTTATAGTGGGATAATTTTGTGCCACTTTTATTAGCTTTTGGTGCACATTACAGATATTTTGATTTTTTTTATACACTTTGTGCATCTTACAATTCTTTGGATGTCACTGAGCATCTTTTTAGCTTTGGGCTTATTTTGTGCCTCTTTATTCATTTTTATATGCTTACTTCATTTTTTAAAACTAAAAAAAAAACTCAATTATGATATTATCTTCCAAATTTAAGCAATGGAAATCTCACTTTCTTGTAGAAGGAAATAAAACACAAAATAGATTCGTATCCATATGATAAA
>NW_021483995.1:0-338 GCF_001605985.2 Dendrobium catenatum | reverse complement strand
TTTCAAGCTGGGTGTTGGTGATAACCTAGAAGTTTTTTTCTGCATGTCTTTGGGGTTGTTTGAGTGGGTGTTTATTATTGCTGCTGATGGTAGGATTAAGTGGCTGGTGGATTAACTTAGTGAGGCTTCATGGATAAATTTTCCCTGAGCTCTATTAGTCCTCATCCTCTTTTTGGTTTAATGTGGTGGCATGGTTGGGATCACTTGTTATTATGTAGAATTTACTATACTTAATTGAATTCTGCCTTTAATTTAGGTAATTATTTCTGTTTCTCCTATAATATTTTGTGTTATATGTTTTTTTTTTTTTGCAGCTTATATGATTTTGAGGTGCTTAT
>NW_021483994.1:0-537 GCF_001605985.2 Dendrobium catenatum | reverse complement strand
TTGAACTTGAGAAAATAAATATATCTTATGAGAACATAGAAAGAGTTCAGTTGTCACCACTTTGCTTATAAATTATTTTCTTATGTTTTTTATTATAAGATATGCTTCACTCATTCAGGTTATGTAAATATAAAATTTGCATGAAAAAGAAATAAACATCGGTCGGTGGAAGAAGCATCATTTTATATATTTTATTTTATTCGACGCGAATATCAGTAGTAAATAACAATACAATACAGCTAATTCTATGCTTTCATATCGATGCTTTTGTCTTTTATCTTGATTTCTATACCCATAGTTGTTAAACTTATCTTTTTTTAACTCATCTAAAGTTATTATATTTTTAAAAAGCATAATTTATTATAAGCCAAGTTAATCCTATAAGTTAATACATGCCTAAGTTAATTTAAAATTTTCCATACCATTTTTTCTCTAGAAATTCAAGTCATATATATCATCATCATACCATAGGATGTCAATAAATAAAAAATAAAAAAATAACATTATAAGTAAATGATATAACTAGCTTAAATCACA
>NW_021483993.1:0-216 GCF_001605985.2 Dendrobium catenatum | reverse complement strand
TTTATGTATTTGATTTTGGGTCATTTGGGTCGAATTGAGTCAAATTTGGTGTCGTTGGGTTCTTATTTCTGAGACGTTCAGTTCGTTTGTAAGTTTGTTGAAATCGGATTCAGATGAACATGGATTTAATTTTTGAAGTTTCCAACATTATTTTTCCTCGAGATTCATGCTCGATCAAGATATTTTTTTATGATATAATAATAATAATAATAATTA
>NW_021483992.1:0-311 GCF_001605985.2 Dendrobium catenatum | reverse complement strand
AATGATTCAAAACTCTGAATTTTCTAAAATGATCATTCAGCGAATTCATATGCATTTAGTGGTTTTTAAATTTGTATTATTTGAATTGCTGGCTAATATTATCTTCTTTTATTTTTATGTTATGTGCAAGTCTCTGCATTTTGAAAATGTGGGGTGGTGTATCAGATTCTGATTACTAACCATTGCCTTTCATTTATGCAGATGGATCTACAGAACAACCCGATGACTGTCCAACTGGGACCAAGATTCAGGCGAATGCTGTTATTGAGACCAAAAATGCTGGAGCTACCATCCAGTTTGGTAGCGTTGAC
>NW_021483991.1:0-628 GCF_001605985.2 Dendrobium catenatum | reverse complement strand
ATAACAATCTACAACTCATACATGTATTTATACTAATAAGTAGGTGTGTGTGCTAGTACATGTGTCTAGCTTTGATTAGATGAGTCTGTTACAGTTTGTAGATGTCGTTCTACTTCTGTTACTTGAGTTGCTTTTATGCCCCAACAATTTGTTGGTCCGGGACGGACTGTCAAATTTTTCCGTAGAAGTATGAACCATGCTGTAGAGAGATGCTTAGTTAGGATGTCAGCTATTTGATCTTTGGTGCTTATAGGAACAATCCGAACTGTATTGGTGTTGACATGATGCCATATGAAGTGATGATCTACTTCTATGTGTTTTGTTCTAGCATGAAACACCGGATTGTTAACCAATGCTATTGTTGATGTATTGTCACAATGTATATCTGTGGTTGATTTGAGATCAATGTTGAAGTCTTGCATCAGTTGTCTTAGCCATATGATATACGTGATTGCAGCTGCTAAAGCACGGTATTCTGTCTTAGTTGACAACCGAGCTACAGTATGTTGTTTCTTTACACTCCAGGCTATGATAGTGTTGCTAAGGAATGTGCAATAACCAAATGTAGACCTTCTTGTTGTTGTATCACTTGCCCAATCAGCATCTGAAAACGACATCAGTGTAAGTG
>NW_021483990.1:0-648 GCF_001605985.2 Dendrobium catenatum | reverse complement strand
CAATACGTGCGGGCTATGAGAAAAGTTTCAAATGTAATTGAAATGGCTATGGAGAAACACACAAGAGGGTGCTAGAAGTATGCAAATTTCTTCGCATATGAAAAGTCCTCTTCAAAATCTAAACCACCATTACTAATGGCTCAAAAATAGAAGTCATGCCAATCCACCAATTATTATTGAGTTTCTCAAGTTGTGCCGAAGTTCAAGTAAAACCAAAAAAATATTATACTTGATATACTTATGAAAATTTTGCATGATCGACACAACTCTCAAGGTAAAATTTAAATTATAAATTTCTTGAATACATTCAGGAACATCTGAACTCGGATTCAGCAAACTTATAGTCAAATTGAACGTCTTTATAAGATAAACCCAACTATACCAAGAATGGTCCAATCCGAGCCTAAATGAGACTAATTCAAGCACTTGATGCATAATTGAAAAATTATAGCATTAAATGGATAATCAAATGATCTTCAAATTTGGCACACACAGTTGAATCGAGCAATTCGACAAGACGAATATAACGAGCCCAATATCACTTAATTATAACATAATTAAGGCATAATTGTTGAGAAAATGCTTCATGATTAAACGAATCAATATGGACCATAAGATGCTTTTTAGATTATAACCTAATATACTAAA
>NW_021483989.1:0-447 GCF_001605985.2 Dendrobium catenatum | reverse complement strand
GATACATATACTATACATAATATCATGAATACTAGAAGTCAAATAAAGAAGTGATCCAATTATCCCTTTGTATTTCTTCTAGTCAATTGATTTTTTATTTGGATCCTTATCTAATTGAATGGTTGAGATCATTAGAGTTTTGATTACCTTAGTGTTATCCATCAATAATTTCTTAAGGATATCTTAAATATATTTTGATTTGGTAAGGAAGGTTTCATCATCCATTATTTTTACACAAAATCTAAGGAAATAGGAAAGCTCTCCCATCATGCTTATCACGAACTCCTCACTTATTATTTTTGGAAATTTATTATAGTGATTCTTATTTGTTGATCCAAACAGTATATCATCAACATAAATCTAAATAATGAGTATATCTTCTCCTTCTTTCCTTAGTAATAGGATGGTTTCAACACTCCTCTTAATAAAAGCTCTATGTAGGAGCAA
>NW_021483988.1:0-202 GCF_001605985.2 Dendrobium catenatum | reverse complement strand
CTAGGATCACTGACTCTAGTTCTAGGCTAGGCCGGTGTTTTACTTTCTGCAGTTGTGTGCCGTATTTTTCGAGCTTTTACTGCATGCTGTTTGCTAGTATAGAATTGTTGTGTTTGCTTACTTACTTACTGCACTCTGTGATTGATTGTGCGTTAGACTTACCCCTAGGTTAGGGACGAATTATACTTGTGCAATCTTATGC
>NW_021483987.1:0-485 GCF_001605985.2 Dendrobium catenatum | reverse complement strand
AAAATTGTTGTATTTTCTGTGTAGGTTTAAAGTTTATGGTGAAAATCAGTAAAATAGAGAGAAGGCTGTCAATTTTTTTTTAAAATAGGTTTTTGGGGTCCAACCGACGGTTTAAGCGTCGAAATCCTCGATACCGGACGGTTAATATTAGGCACCGGAAGATCACTATAACTGCATGTAGTTTTCGGCGGCGTATCGACAGTTTCCGGTAGTTCTCCAACGATATGTCGATGGTGGTGTCGCCGGTAATTCCTTCGGTTATGGCCGTCGGTGAACCGCCAGTTCGTTACCAACGAAATTTGGTCTGTTTGGCCGCCGGAAAAATCTGACCAAATCGGCGATTAAACAGCCGGTATGCCGCTGGTAAATAACCGGTGGTCACAGGCATTATGACCGTAGGAAAACTACTGCCAATGTATAAAATTTCCGGAAACGATTTCCTACATGGGTTTTACCTAAGCTTTTAAACCGCCGCAAAGCCGTCG
>NW_021483986.1:0-247 GCF_001605985.2 Dendrobium catenatum | reverse complement strand
GGGAAGTCTTTTTTAACAGAGCAAAAACAACAATTTATGTATGAATGTTCCAGAAAATTTAATAGAAAGTAAATTTAGTTGCACTATGGTTGCGCTAATGTTATGCTACTGTTGCGCTAAGTTTAGTTGCGCTATAGGCACAATAGCATAACAATAGCGCAACTAAACTTACTTTCTATTAAATTTTCTGAAATATTCTTCCATAAATTGTTATTTTTGCTCTGTTAGAAAAGGCTTCCCTGGATAA
>NW_021483985.1:0-212 GCF_001605985.2 Dendrobium catenatum | reverse complement strand
GCCTAGATGAAACGAAATCGCCGTTTCAGCCGAAATCCCGCGTCGCAGCGATCTTCTGCGATTCGGACAGGCGTCGAGCAGCGAGCGAGCTTCTTTCGGGATGATTTCGAAAGCCAAAGACAGGCGTCGAGCGGCGAGCTTCCTCTTTTCGGCAATGATTTTACCCAAAACGAAGCTTCGAGCTCGGGCATTCGCGCTCACGCTCCCTCTCT
>NW_021483984.1:0-220 GCF_001605985.2 Dendrobium catenatum | reverse complement strand
TTATTGTTGAGTGCCGGGGTTAAGGATGGAGATGCGTGCTTTAGACCAACCTAATTTTTTCTTTGAACGTGAGCAAAGTCTTCCAACAAAATAGCCTCTCAATATATAAGGCGGAGTTCGCCAAGCAAAAAGATATGGCCGATGCCACATTTTACATCACTAATGCCTCATCTTCTTCTAATCTCGATGCTATTTATCAACAAAAGTTGGAGGAGGCGAT
>NW_021483983.1:0-503 GCF_001605985.2 Dendrobium catenatum | reverse complement strand
TTAACATCTCTAACGAACTTTCAAGTGGTATCAGAGCCGGATTTGACATCTCCCCCTTTTGACATCTCAAAAATAAGGGAACCAAGAACCACAACAATTTTTTTTGGTGTGCTTTCTTTTGTGTGCTTTTTAAAGTTTAATTTTCAAAATCATCGCTGAAATGATATCATATGCCTTGTCCTTACTTTTGAAAATTTGTAGTCAATAATTTTACATCTCTTAATCTCTTAGATGGTAAAAATATTTTGTAATTGTGTCTCTTTCTCTAATCTATTTTAGTGGCATAGTTTTATTTTCTAATCAAAATTTTATTTCAAATTAAAGATTGTGTATGAAGTTAAGATCTTTTTTTAAGCTTGCTTAAGCAAATCTATCTTGTATTTATAATGCTTAAAATTTTTTTGTCACATCAAGATCCCTCGTTACTCTTGTCTTTGATTATTGATTTTGTTTGTGATAATTATTTTTTATGTTAGAGAGAGATCCCCTATTCTCTAATATCT
>NW_021483982.1:0-625 GCF_001605985.2 Dendrobium catenatum | reverse complement strand
TTCCAAAATAATCTTAATAATAAACTAAAATATTAAACAAACAAAAAGATCATGGTATTGATCAGTTGATATTTAATTTCAGCATTCGTCCTACTTTAACTCATCTTGAACTTTGTCTTTTTTTGCCAAAATAAAACATCGTCTTCTAACTACACATTACGTTAGATGGAGTTGAACATCAAGAAAGTTAATATTCAACTAACTTTGTGGATAATCACTTCAAACATATTAGACAGTTGTGGTTGTGGTAGGTTTGTTAGGTTTAGAGGCTAATATGAAAAACAAGAGGGCATAGAGTTATTAGTACGGTAGGAAATAAGGTTGACATATGAAACTTTTTGAGAAAACAAAGGGACGCTTCTTAACTAGTTTCTAAAAATAAAAATTCTTTTGTTACACAGAAAATTTTCAAAATTTTTTGGACTAGTAATTTTTATACACTTTAAAAAGCAATAAAAAAGTTGTCCTAAATGAATCCTTAATCTAGCTATTTGTTTGTTTGTTTTTATTTAAAGTAAACTCTTCTCCAAGCTCAGCGTTATGTCAAGTAGCACAGGCCAATACATAATCTTAGGATCCATAATACATTATCAAATAAATTTAGCATAGATTTAATTGACTAACT
>NW_021483981.1:0-245 GCF_001605985.2 Dendrobium catenatum | reverse complement strand
CTACAAATTTTCAATTATGTACGCAGTGGATCGTCCCGTACGATCGTTGATCGTCCCGAACGATTTTACTTAAAGTGTCGGAAATGATCCTAATATATATTTGTACGAACTAAGTTCGTACACGATCATCATCTCGTGTGAACTAGGTTCATCCGGTATGAAACGATTATTACATAGGTCGGTTTCCAAATCCATGCAGAACGTAACCAACTGTGGTAAGTCGGTTCGGTTCGTCCTGGGACGAA
>NW_021483980.1:0-231 GCF_001605985.2 Dendrobium catenatum | reverse complement strand
TCATATACGGTGTGCAATTTATCCCAAATTTTCTTACTAGAAGTGCACGTGGATACCAACATAAAATCATCCGAATTTAAGGCACAGAAAAAGCAATTTAAGGCCTTTGCATTCAATTGAGCATCTATTCGTTCTTCCTTACTACATTGATTAAAAGAAATGTCAGTTTTAACTCCATTAACAATTCGAGATTGTGATGAATAACCAGTTAAAATCATATGCCACATGCGA
>NW_021483979.1:0-216 GCF_001605985.2 Dendrobium catenatum | reverse complement strand
AAGAACGAGCACCCAAAAGGAGGGAAGAGCAGAAAAAAACCAATCACAAGCAGCTTCCCAGCAAAAATCCAGAGCTCCCTTCTTCCAGCTTCAGAGACCTGCACAAGCAATAACAAAGCCACAAAAAATCACCAAAGGATAATACAATATAAAACCTCAACGGTAATAAGAACGCACCTGTACCAATAGCAAACCCAATAGATGACATCATTAGAA
>NW_021483978.1:0-442 GCF_001605985.2 Dendrobium catenatum | reverse complement strand
AACAGGTGGCATTCGTTCATGGTAGATCTATTGCAGACCATTGTCTTTTGGCCCCAGAGGTGTTTCACAAATTCAAAATCTCAAAGAATAAGAAGGGTTTGATGGCTATTAAACTTGACATGGAGCAAGCCTATGATAGCATGAGTTGGACTTCTCTTTGGCATGTTCTTGATTTGTATGGCATTCCTATTGCTTTTTCTAAACTTCTTATGGAATGTGTGGTAGATGTTAGTTTTTCCATAATTATCAATGAGAAGAATTCTAGTTGGATTGATGCTCATAGTGGGTTCCGTCAAGGATGCCCATTATCTCCATATTTTTTCATCTTATGTGCTCAACTTTTATCAAATTCTATTATGCAAAGAGGACAAAAGCTTAGTATACAGATTTCTCCCAGAGGTCCTATTGTTACCCATCTTTTGTACGCAGATGATGTTTTGAT
>NW_021483977.1:0-248 GCF_001605985.2 Dendrobium catenatum | reverse complement strand
CCTGTTCCTTCCCCCTTGGCTACCTATTCTTATTCTCAGTGGTGCCCGTTCCTATCTCCCGTGGCTGCCTTTCCAGTTTCCTGTGTGGCTCTTCGGGTGCTGCTTCTAGACAACTGTTGGCCTCCTGTTTTCCCTTACCCGGTTGGTTCGGTTGGAGGTGATTTTTTGATGTTTGGCTGCCCCATTTCTCCTATATATATTAGATGTTTTTGTGCTTAAAAAGAGGATGTTATGTGAGGTATTTTTGG
>NW_021483976.1:0-213 GCF_001605985.2 Dendrobium catenatum | reverse complement strand
TTGGCTCTTAATTAAGCAAAGGAAGGAGGAAGAGGATGAATATGACTACGAGGTGCAATAAGAAGGAGCAAAAACAGAGAAACAAAATATCAAGGATACAACCGCGAGCCCGGACACATCATGCGGCTGACGGGTACTACGTTGCCCTTCTCCAAGGGGCTTCACGCCACGAGCCTGGACCCATCCTGCGGCTGGTGGAAACTCTGATTCCCT
>NW_021483975.1:0-299 GCF_001605985.2 Dendrobium catenatum | reverse complement strand
ACTCAAATGTCTATCAGAATCTAAACTCTACAAACTCTAAATTTCAAGATATTTAAAACTGAAATCAAATTATCAATGCTTAAAGCAAAATCCATCCACCCTCCGCAACAGTTTGCCGAGGTGGACAAATCAAAATTTACTTCAGCTCACAAAAAAACCAAAGGCCTAGTCAAAAATATCACTAGGATCCATTCTCAAAACAATATCCTGCCAGTAAGGATGTGGTACGTGTCCTCTAATCGGCAGTCTACCGCCAAATGGCACCGCAGGATAAACGGTTATGACGACCTGGGGCCCTC
>NW_021483974.1:0-266 GCF_001605985.2 Dendrobium catenatum | reverse complement strand
GCTGTGAAAATAATTATAACAAATTAAATTAAAATAATCTTAAATTATTTGAAAAAAAAATCAAACAATCAACACCAAATTTTCAGGGTTTTAATATTATTTTCTATTAAAAAATAAATTTTCTTAAAATATAAAATTTAACTTAGGCTTCGTTTGGGACGGCTTTTTTACTGTTTTCTAAAACGGAGTCTTAGTACAAAATTTTTTATTTTTGTGCTAAAACACCGTTTTAGAAAGCAATAAAAAAGTCGTCCCAAATGAAGCCT
>NW_021483973.1:0-208 GCF_001605985.2 Dendrobium catenatum | reverse complement strand
CTCTATTTAGATCTCATCATTAGGACCGTTAAGTGGGTTGGCAAGCGGGATAAGACTTCTGAGCAAAATCTTACCAGAAGCATAGTCTGATGATTTTTTTTTTATTGTATTACTCAAAGATGTTTTAAACATGGTTTTATGGGGTACAAATGGAAGGCTGAAGCTCAACCAACCTTGGCTCTAACTTTATATAAAGAAAAGAAAGCCA
>NW_021483972.1:0-315 GCF_001605985.2 Dendrobium catenatum | reverse complement strand
TTTTCCTGGAGCTTTGGAAGGGATTTGGGAAGGAAAACTCAGCCAACAGCTGCGGGGAATTTCGGCCAGCAAGGAAGGGAAGTGTTTGAATTAATTCTTTACTTAGGAGTAGTGGATTTGGAAGGAATTAAAGGGGTGGGGAAGATTAATCAAAACCTGACATTTAATTTCAGTTTTGATTAAATTGGGAGGGAAAAGACTTGAATTTTGAATTTCAAGTCATAGGCATTAATGCCTTGAATGGGGGGAGTTAATGGGGGGAAGCCATGAGAGGGGCTGGCGGTTTCATGAAGGAGGAAAAGGGTTTTATTTCAT
>NW_021483971.1:0-204 GCF_001605985.2 Dendrobium catenatum | reverse complement strand
TATGATTTTACCCATTCATCCCCGGATGATGTCCTCTAGATTTGTCATTTGAACTATTTATCCAGACAATTTTACCCATTCATCCCAGGACGATCGCCTATGTTCTGTAAACTTATAGTTCATCTTGCATTTTCGTACCAACAAACCTTGGGAATAACTATTCATATTGGATGAACCATGTTTGTATGGGATGATGATCAGGTA
>NW_021483970.1:0-964 GCF_001605985.2 Dendrobium catenatum | reverse complement strand
ATTAGCGTTTGTATTGTTTGTTTGGTTAGTATTTTTTACAGGAAGTTGATGACGATCATGATTACTTTGAGCTTCCTTTTTTGGGTTTGCGATAGGGCATTCCTTTTTCTATTTGCTGAGTTATTGTAATTTTAGAAAAAGGACCCTCTGGCTCGTAGGATGGTTTTTTTCGTTTTTATTGTAGCTCGTTAGAGCATAGAGGGCTGGAGGGGCCTACTAAGGACCTTGTAATCGTTTTTTTTATAATTAACGTGTAGGCCTCTTCCGTGGGGTTTTTTTTTTTTTTTTAAAGTTGGATGGTTCAAGTGGAGGAATGCATTGGGTCTATTGTGTGATAAAAAATACCCTTCAAACTTAAAGAAAAATTATATAAGATGGTGGTGAGACCTGAAATGCCTTACGGTGAAGAATGTTGGCCATTATTAGAGAAGAATTCAATTAAGTTAAATGTTGCAGAGATGAGGATGCTCAGGTTGATGAGTAGCTTCACTACTAGAAAGCAGCATTTACTAGGGGTCATTTTTGCCAAAAAAATGACAGAAATCCATCTTTAATTAGTATTTCCAACAAAAACTTTTTCGTCGATAAAACATACGTCGGAGAACAAACACTGGCGAAAAAAATTCACTTGAAATTTTACCACCGAATTTCTTGCGAAAATAATTTGTTGGAACTTTTTTTGGTAAATTATTTATACCAGAAATTATTGTGAGAAATGTTTAC
Organism: Dendrobium catenatum; assembly: GCF_001605985.2. Classification (NCBI taxonomy): domain Eukaryota; kingdom Viridiplantae; phylum Streptophyta; class Magnoliopsida; order Asparagales; family Orchidaceae; genus Dendrobium; species Dendrobium catenatum. The sequence goes on along the minus strand of NW_021483970.1, from coordinate 241 downwards.
AAAAATTTTGCAAATTCTGCCCGATCTGTTAGCCCACTAGTCTGACTATCAACCCAGGAATGGCCAACTGCAAACACGCAACCTGTCAGCCCGCCTGACCCGCCCGTAAACCCGCAGCCAGCCATCCCGCCTAACCTGCCTACAACCGATCTTTCGACAAGCTCCATAGTGCCTAAAACAAGGTTCGAACCATATACCTTTGTAGAATAATCCAACGCCCAATCATCAGCCCTTGGAGCAA
>NW_021483969.1:0-311 GCF_001605985.2 Dendrobium catenatum | reverse complement strand
TTACTGAAAGACAAGTGGGAACCTGGTTGAACGTTGGCTGGAGATAGATATTGACCTGTACAGGATGATGGGCCGACGGACTTTCCTTTAAACATCGATTATGGATTTCTACAATAGCACTATTGATGGGAGTCATAAGAAGTTTTATATGCCGACGGGCGGCCGACAGGCAAAGGAGTGACGACTCTTATTGATTGAAACCAACGTATGGATATCTACAACAGCAATATGGATTATACAACAGCACTATGGATTTCTACAACAGCATTATTGACCATAGCTAGTGTTTGTGCTTGTCGAGTAAGACCATT
>NW_021483968.1:0-309 GCF_001605985.2 Dendrobium catenatum | reverse complement strand
CATAATAAGGGATGGGGATGGGGGTTTATTTCCTAAATCAATCATTTGGTTTTGGAAATAAATTAAGAATTGTGGGCTTTGGAAAATCGGCCCAGGAGGAGTGGGGAGATTTGGAAATCTTTCCAAGAGAGAAAAGGGAGCTTTAGGAAACAAATCCCCAATTCTCTCCAATAGGGGTCGGCGGCTATGGGGCTTAATTGTGGGAGGAATTAAGGCTTCTTAATTTGGGTTTAGGAATTATAAAATGTTTTAATTAAATCCAATTTGAATTTAAAATTCAAATTTATTTAAATTAAGAACTTTCCTAAA
>NW_021483967.1:0-209 GCF_001605985.2 Dendrobium catenatum | reverse complement strand
CTCTCTCCACTCTCTCTCTTTCTCTCTCTCTCTCTCTCTTTCTCTCCCTCTCTCTCTCTTTCTCTCTCTCTCTCTCTCTCTCCCTCTCCCTCTCTCTCTGGGCGATTTCGAAGGAAAATTCGTGCGACGCTGATCGGAGGGGTTTCTCTCTTGGATCGGAGATCTCGTCGCCATAGTTGGACGGAGCTCTTTCATGGATTATGGTGGGG
>NW_021483966.1:0-232 GCF_001605985.2 Dendrobium catenatum | reverse complement strand
ATTTTTCTATTTTAAGAGTAGATTTTAAGGGGAGGTATTTGGGGGAACAATACCTCCTTAAGGGATTATTTGTTGAGTGTATTAGAATTAGGGGTGTAAATGAGTCGAGTCAAGCTCGATTCATCACTAAAATTAACAGCTCAAGAGCTCGAGCTAGAGTTAAGCCTAGAAAATGAGCTTGAACTCGGCTCGAGTATACATATGCTAACATGAGAGCTTGACTCGATACACA
>NW_021483965.1:0-255 GCF_001605985.2 Dendrobium catenatum | reverse complement strand
TTGCATCTTTATTTACTTAATTATTAACTTTTATTACTCATTTAAATTTTACTACCCCACATGTTATTTTAAAGAAAGAAAAATAAAGCAAAACTTAAAATATTTTAATTAGTTTATTTTTAAATTTTATAATTACTATAAATTTATGTTTAATTGTGTTAAAATGTGCAAGCTAATTAGGTCTTTGAAATATAATTATAAATAAGAGAACTCTATTTCCTAGTTTTTTATTACCTCATAAGAATACTAGTTATG
>NW_021483964.1:0-235 GCF_001605985.2 Dendrobium catenatum | reverse complement strand
TTTAATTCCTTCAATGCCCAAAATGAATATCTTAGGATACAAATGGCTCTTTCGAACCAAGTTTAAAGATGATGGTTCTGTAGCTCGATATAAGGCACGACTTGTAGCTCAAGGCTACAAACAAGAGTATGGACTGGATTTTACCGAAACTTTTAATCCTGTGGAAAAATTTCAAACTATTCATGTCTTTTTTCACCATAGCTATCAATCAAAATTGGCAAATTAATCAACTTGA
>NW_021483963.1:0-325 GCF_001605985.2 Dendrobium catenatum | reverse complement strand
TCCATGATGATATTTATTTTTATGTTCACATAAAGGTTGTTTCTCAGTGCCTTTTACAAAGAAAACTAATCACCAAGTTTATCACTTGTATGACAGCTCACAAAATTAACACTAGAGTGTGATATTCTATTAGCACGTAGGACAGAGTTTCTAAATAACAAAATAGAATACTTAAAAATCTTGATTATAGCCTTGTTGAAAGAAAATCTCCATCGAAGGAAACCTTAAATGCTAATTCAATATTTTAAATTTAATCACTTGAGGCTTAAATTCTAATAAAATTTTTAAAAATCAATATTTATCAAGATTTAAAATCATTCAAGTG
>NW_021483962.1:0-265 GCF_001605985.2 Dendrobium catenatum | reverse complement strand
CTTGCATGAATGAGAAGTATGCATGCTATGCTGTGATAGATGTAATTTAGGTCTCCATACTAAGTGTCTCCTATGGTGAATTGTGCATGTGTGGGCTATGTGACCTAGCAAGCCACAAGAGAAGCACCTAACACCAGGAAATGGGTTCACTAACCTATTTGGGTGGTGATGCCTCTTCCTAAAGTTGTGTGATGCATGTTGTATTGGGGGTTGACTAGGTTGGGCTAGTGTGAGTGATGCAATTTCCTTTTCTAATTCTTTGATT
>NW_021483961.1:0-259 GCF_001605985.2 Dendrobium catenatum | reverse complement strand
TTGATTCAGCATGCATACTTGTGTATATTATTAAGTGGGGTTTATTAATTTATATCCAAGAAAACCTAAGCATTGTTTAGGCGAGATAAAGCCTCACGTAGTTAATTTTACATTTCAAAGTTACACTCTACTATACCTTTCACCCCCATCAAGTTTTTGGTGATATTTTCGGGGAAGTATTTTTCTTTTTACAAAAAATTTAACAAAATTGTTGAATTAATGACATAAGAAGACTTACTTATATTCTTTATTTTATGTG
>NW_021483960.1:0-259 GCF_001605985.2 Dendrobium catenatum | reverse complement strand
TTTGCAGTAGCCACTACTAAACATGTTGCAATAAGTGTCTTTCCATTAAGCCATCAAATAGATAGTCGAGCGCTTTCACATGATTGGTGAGAATATGAGATTGGCACTAATAGTTCAGATAGTACATATGAGTTGGTTTTGATGATGGCAATTTCGTTGGGTGATATAAAATGAGCATCAAGAATAAGATAAACATGATATGCATTAAAAAAAAAAGAAAAAATGTGATGCGGACATCCAACCGTCCATGCTTATCCGA
>NW_021483959.1:0-434 GCF_001605985.2 Dendrobium catenatum | reverse complement strand
TCAAATAGTCAATGAGTTCTCTAAGTTTTAAAAGTTTTGAAAAGAGGGGATAGCTTGCTTTTTAGTTGGCTCATTTTATACCTCTTGAATCTTTGATTGGCTCTTTGAGCATCTTTTGATTTTTTATACACAATTGTGTATAATTTTTCTTTTTCAATTTGGCGTCATTGGCCTCTTTCCTTTTTAATTCTGCAAGCTAAAAGCTCTTTTGCAAACTCTTGAAAGATGCTCAGTTGTGAGTATATCCTCCAAATATTAGAGAATACGAGCTCTCTCTGTAACATAGGCTAGAATAAGTCACAAAACAAAATAAAAAACATGTGATAAAAGCAATGGAAAGATTTTAAATAACTCGAAAGATATGTAAGAGCTTTGGATATTATGTATAAGATAGAAAATTGTAGCAAGATAGAAAGAATCTTAGTTTCAAAAGC
>NW_021483958.1:0-328 GCF_001605985.2 Dendrobium catenatum | reverse complement strand
TGATCTTTTACTTGCTTTCTTTTGCTTTTGTACTTTTTCATTTCTTTTATTTGCTTTTCCTTTTTGCTCTTTATTTAATTTTCTTCTTTTTGCTTTACTGTTAGTTTTTGTTTGGATTATTTTACTTTCATTTAAAAAAAAATTATAATCATCGCTGAAATGATATCGTATGCCTTGTCCTTGCTTTTGAAAATTTGTAATCAATGTTTTACATCTATTAATCTATTAAATGGTAAAAATATACCGTTGATTGTGTCCCTTTCTCCAACCTATTTTAGTGGCACGGTTTTCTTTTCTAATCAAAAATCTATTTCAAATTAACAAATGG
>NW_021483957.1:0-242 GCF_001605985.2 Dendrobium catenatum | reverse complement strand
GGCGCGACACCTACGACAAGGTAAGCGAGCGACCCTCTCTCTCTTATCTCGACATGCGCGCCGAGCCGGCAAACCACCTAAGCACGCCTTTAGTGAGCGTGGTAGGAGGGAAACCGGATCGACGCACACGGCGAGGCCAGGCGAGCCTGGTGTACCCTTTTCTTTGCGCGGCCGGAATAATTTATAAGTACCCCCGGGCGGGGGGAAAGCAAACTGCTCTTTTCTTGTAACAGGTGCCGTCA
>NW_021483956.1:0-228 GCF_001605985.2 Dendrobium catenatum | reverse complement strand
GAGTCTGAGTGTATGTTCAAATGACTGTTCGAAGTCTCCTGGAGTCTTTGCAGGTTCATTTTTGTGTTCAAATGATTTCAATTTGGTCCTATTTTGATTTTATTTTATTTGAATTTGGCCTTTATTAATCATTTAAATTCTATTCAGGTCCTCTGCTTGTATTCAATCGAGTTCAAAAGTCCACTGCTCCTTGTTCATTTGAATGCAGGCTCTTGTTCTTTTATGTCC
>NW_021483955.1:0-380 GCF_001605985.2 Dendrobium catenatum | reverse complement strand
CACCTTTACCAGACCACCACTTGAGGCCCTCGTCTTCCTTAACCACCGGTGGACTTCTGCCATACCACCACTTAATGCCCTCACCTCCGTTGGACCACCGTCTGATGCCGTTGCTTCGTCGGACAACCACCTGAGTCCTGAACTTCTTTCGGACCACTACCTAAGGCCCTATGCTCCACCAGGCCACCACCTGTAGCCTGGACTTCCATCGGACCACAACCGTAGCCCCAGACTTCCACAGGACCACTATCTAAGGACAAGACTTCTTCTGGACCACACTTAAAGCCTTATGCTCCACCAGGCCACCACCTGAGGCCCGGACTTACACCGGACCACTACCTGAGACCCGAACTTCCATCGGACCACCACCTGAGACCCAG
>NW_021483954.1:0-478 GCF_001605985.2 Dendrobium catenatum | reverse complement strand
GCTCGCTGGCTGTGAAGGTAACTTCCTCCATTTCGCGATCTTCTTCGGATAAATCCCGTTAAATCCGGCTACCCCTCGGATTTACTAAATTCATGATTTAAGCCGTAAATCCGGGATTTACCGAATCCCGGGATTTAATGCGTGCACGAAAACTGTTTGGCTGGATTTAGCATAAATCCGACTTAAATCCGATACCAAAGTTCTGGTCGATGCCCATATGAGGTCATCATTTCGGAGATACAGCTTATCATTTATTTATGTTTTGTTTACTTCAGTAAGAATGGCCTGACTCAAATTTTATGAGGATTGATTTTTATAGTCTCTTAATTTGATTTGCGATTTAGTTATTAAACAACCGATTAAAATGTGTATTGCATCTATCTAAGAATAACTCTATATAAAAAAAAATTTCAGAAAAATTTGACTTTGGATATTTCTGCCTCAGTTATTTTCATTTGTTTAGAGCAATAATATTAAG
>NW_021483953.1:0-342 GCF_001605985.2 Dendrobium catenatum | reverse complement strand
GTGTATATACCATTTTAATGATGAATGAAATAAATTTTATGGTTAAGTTTATTTTGATACTTTTGATATTTTGGTAGCTCGGTAGTTTGTAGTTGTTTGTTTTAAAATGAATACTAAAAGAATATTTGAAGCATTTCCAAAACTATATCATAAAATTTACCTTTTACAGCTTAACATGATAGGACCTTCCCTTCGGTGGGTCTTTTTAAGTTAGGTTGTGACAAATTTTTGGTATTTTAGAGATGTAGTTTTGAAAATGGATCATAAGATAGAGCTATATAAAATCGATCTTTAAGTCAAGTGGGGTAGTTTTGAGTCTATCTCAGTGCTCATTTATATTTA
>NW_021483952.1:0-239 GCF_001605985.2 Dendrobium catenatum | reverse complement strand
ATATTTTACTTGTAGATGGATTGAAGCACAACTTACTCAGAATCAGTCAACTCTATGACAAAGACTTCATCGTACAATTCTTTGCGAATTCATGCACTATAAGTTTAAGTAACAACACTATTTTGCAGCGAAAGAGGATCAACAACGTCTACATGCTTGATTTAAATAACATTGAATATGCTGCTTCATTTTGCTTAAAAACAGTGATTGATGATTCATGGTTGTGGCACCGGAGATTT
>NW_021483951.1:0-233 GCF_001605985.2 Dendrobium catenatum | reverse complement strand
AATTTTCACAAGCCGCATTCAACTTTTGCCAAAATGCCATCTTTGTAGACAACACAAGTTGGTCTCTATGCCTCTGCATGTATTATAGTCCTCTTACAACCATCAACTATAATCCTCCTATAGCTCAAGCCTCCAAATGCCACAACAAAGCTAGCTTAATTCTAGTTATCCCATGCCCATTTATTTATTGATATGGAATAAAAAAAAAATTGCATTCATTTTGGGGTGTACAT
>NW_021483950.1:0-429 GCF_001605985.2 Dendrobium catenatum | reverse complement strand
CAAACTGTCTGCTGCAAAAAGCCGCTGAATGAAGTAATCATAGAAGAAGAGAATGTGAGGCAGCCAAAAGAAATGCAATTTAAGACAATGACCTTGGAGGAAGCTGTTGAAAAAAAAAATTATAGCTCATTAAAATATTGAGGGCAACATCCAAGTTATTAAGATGAACAACTTGAATTGATGAATCCAACTGCGTTAAGTAAATGTTATTATCCATTATTTTCCTTGACAATGATACATTTGTTAGCAGTATTCTATCAAAAGATGTTGAGCTTTTTGAAAAAGTTGGTTTAATCACAAATCATTTAAAGCCTTATTTTGAAAAAAATCCTTCAATTATTGAGAAGATATTAAAAAGTGCTGCTAAAAGCATATATTTGTGTGGGACTTTTCCCCTTACTATACTTGATGATGTTGTGGATATCCGTA
>NW_021483949.1:0-478 GCF_001605985.2 Dendrobium catenatum | reverse complement strand
AAAGGACATGAAAAACCGCCCAAAAAATTGCTAAAAACTGCGCACTGGATCGCCAAGTACAAAATTGAGTTAGTACGGACGAACTGTGTAAAAAATTATCCCGTATGAACCATTTGTGCATCAGTACGAACCAATTTCATCCTGGACTTAATAGGTTCGTCCCGGGACAAAAAATTTTGTTCGGTACGAACAGTTATATCAAAAGTCGGTTCCGAAAACTACAGAACGTTGCCAGAAACTGCTATAGTAGGTTCCCATCGTCCTGGACGAACAGGACTTCGTCTGGACGAAATTTTTTCAGAGAGCAACTCATCCTGGGATGAAAATGATTTCTTCTGGACGATCAGGACTTAGAAAAATTTTCTTGTTCAGTTCCTGTCCGTTCCATTGCTCTTACAAGGAGATAACTGATCTGATCATCCCGTATGAACAATGTTCGTCCCGTACGATCAGTACAAAAACTTTTTCAAAATCTCCT
>NW_021483948.1:0-293 GCF_001605985.2 Dendrobium catenatum | reverse complement strand
TTAAACCAGCACCGTAGTACCACAAGTTCAGCACTATGTCACCATAACCCATTTCAATATCGTATTGCCATACCTTAAGCACCAAAATGAAAGCTTACACAAATTTGGTTGGACAGTTTAGCTCCAAAATACTACAAACTATATATAGTAAAGATAGATAGGAGTACTATAGTTTTAAATATCCACTACTGAAAAATTGTTCCTTACCGGCGAGTTTTTTATAAGATTGTTTGCCAAACAAATCCGTTGGCATCTGCCCAATAGAATGGTCTAGTGGATAATCCATTTAAAAT
>NW_021483947.1:0-387 GCF_001605985.2 Dendrobium catenatum | reverse complement strand
GGACGATAAGCTCAAAACAGAAAGAAGTTGTCGCCATGGATAATTAAGGTATACTGTATTTTTAAATAATCGTCCAGTCCGATCATTGATCGTCCTGAACGATATTCTCGAATTATACCTTAATTGATCAGGAAATTAAGGGAGTAATTAAGGATGATTGATATGATCATATCGTCCTGTCCGATCGCAGGATCGACAAGGACGATCTATTCAAAAACCTTAGTTACTTCAGCACGATAAATATCAGCTAGCTCGAATTCAGGGCGATGCTCTAGACGATTTCCCTCTGATTTGAACTGATCGGCCGGGACAATCATGAGATCAGCCTGGACAATCAAGCAAATTTTAAATCGTCCAGTTTGCATTCAGGGCGATGCTCTGGCCGAT
>NW_021483946.1:0-303 GCF_001605985.2 Dendrobium catenatum | reverse complement strand
TAATTAATCATCATATTTAGGGTTGAGTTCTCAAGCAGACTTATTTCTTTACAGAAGTTTGGTTTAAGGTGGAGTATGGCAACAAATACAGAAAGAAGTAGAATATACATATTTTTAAGTGGTTCAGTGTTATTGTCTTTGTCCATTATAAGGAAAGAGACTTCTTAGAGGAAAGGAATTGGAAAAAGAAGCAAGGCTTGAGTAATTGTTTTTGTGATGACAATTTAACTTTAGCTTAAGCTTTGTTCGGGACGATTTTTTATTGCTTCTTAAAGTTATTTTTTAGTACAAAAATTAAAATTT
>NW_021483945.1:0-206 GCF_001605985.2 Dendrobium catenatum | reverse complement strand
ATTGATTTACTTAATATCCGCAAGTTAGTTTCATCATCAACATGTGTAGAATCAGGATGTGCAGATGATTCAGGCTGCGTTTGACTTGGTGGAGCTGAGTCAGGTTTGGGTCCACTTGACAACCGCACTGGAGAAGGAGGAGTGGGTGGACTTGACTCGGCTGTTGTGGTGAAAGATACCCTACTAGGGCTTGCCACACGTATTGG
>NW_021483944.1:0-324 GCF_001605985.2 Dendrobium catenatum | reverse complement strand
GATAAACAATGGTTTTAGATCTCCAAAATCTAAAAGCTTAAAAAAATAATCATATAAAAAACTAAACATAACAAGCAAAATGAAAACAAAACAATCTAGAACAACACAAAGCTAACACACAACAAAAATAACATGAAACTAATTAAAGAAAAAATATTTCAAGAAATTATGAAGCAGGAAGTTTAAGCAATTTTGAGCTACGAGCCTTCATATGTCCAATTATCCTATGCTCCCGCGAGGTCTTTGGTGAGAGCACACTTACAAAACTCAATAACAGTCAGATTTATGAACCCAACCTTGTTTGGGTCCCTTCTTAGGAAAAGT
>NW_021483943.1:0-205 GCF_001605985.2 Dendrobium catenatum | reverse complement strand
ACATCAGAATCAGAGTCGTACAGATTAATTCACATCATAATACAAATCAGAACAGAACATATCAGACTTATCGAATCAAAAGTAAACTGAACGGAACAGATATCAAACCCAACATAATTGTATGGAAATTGAAATAAAAAACAGAACAGATCAGACATAACAGAATCGTAATTGCTTACAGAACAGATACGGAAATCAGAATCAG
>NW_021483942.1:0-335 GCF_001605985.2 Dendrobium catenatum | reverse complement strand
TTTATTAACCTAAAAAAATGGATTAATTAAGGCCTTCAATAAACTATTGAGAAAATCTTTAGGAAAATCCTCAACGATAATGTTAATGGCATAAATAATTAGGAGAATCTTTATGGGCATACTAAACCCTATACATAACTCCTACTCAATATATGCCCCAGCTCTAGTTTCTGAAGCAAAGGATGTTCTCCCTTTGGAAGAATAATTGCCTTCATTACACATTGAAGTAAATAATAAAATTTTAGTGGAACAAAATGCAAAACTTATATTAAAAGAGCTCAATAATCACTTGGGAAACACTTCTCATTTGAATTTCTTAAACCAACTTATTTTAG
>NW_021483941.1:0-704 GCF_001605985.2 Dendrobium catenatum | reverse complement strand
CCAAATGAATATTTAAAATGCCTCCTATCTCGTAGGGCCATTTTGGATAGCCTTTTTGTCTTTAAGATTTTAAATATTTATTTAGGGATCTCGGCACGCAGCACGATGTCGACCCAAATAAATATTTAAAATACCCCAGTCTGATGTAGGATTTTGAAATGCATTCTTGTTGTGCAAGAAAATTTTAAAATTTGAATGTTAGCATGCACTGGTAAATCTGCATATAAAACTTTGTTCATTATAAAGTACATTAAACATGGAATTTTCATGCATGATATTTCTTTAGATGTCGGTCGTTGATAGGCGGCATAGGTCTCTGACCGTTCAGATAGATCAACTGATAAGCTCCTCCCTGATACACTTTCTCTACGACGAAGGTGCCTTCCCAATTTGATATAAATTTGCCATCCATTTTTCGGTGTGGGATGATTGGTCTTCTCAACACCAGGACCAATTCCCCTTCCTGAAATAATCGAGGACGCACCATTCGATCAAAAGATTTTTTCATTCTTCCTCAGTAGATTTCTAAGTTTTGTTGGGCTTGTAACCTGAGCTCATCAGGTGCATCGAGCTCTTCCATTCTGAGGCGGGCATTTTGCTCTTGAGTGAGATCATTCTGAATTGCTACCCGGAGTGACGGTAGCTCAATCTCCAACGGTAATACGGATTCAACACCGAACACCAATGAATAAGGAGTGGCTTTG
>NW_021483940.1:0-314 GCF_001605985.2 Dendrobium catenatum | reverse complement strand
GGAAGGCCCACCAAAAATAAACAAGCAAAAATCCTAGCAACATCCTAGTGGTGATCCAGCAGCTCCAACCCCACCATCATCCCAAGAAACAACCATACCCAGAAAGCAAGGCTCACAAAGCCAACAGGGTACTGCCCACCCAAAGCTACTAGGAAGAGAGCAACAAACAGGCAAACCATCAACAGAAGGTTGTAATCATCGCTCAACTCAAAAACACCACCGCACAACACAAAAATAAGAAAACCACCCAAAAAAACAAAGTCGCCCACCTCGAGAAAGAAATCCAATAGATGATAAGCCAAATAAAGCCACCC
>NW_021483939.1:0-305 GCF_001605985.2 Dendrobium catenatum | reverse complement strand
GATTATAATCAACAATCTTGGATGTTTAATAAGATATTTTCATAATTGAATAGTTCTTAGTTAGGTTGACTAACCTTAACTGATCTAAGTTAGGTCCAAATAATCATAAAGGGGTCCTTTTAGCCCATTTAATGGAGTACCTCTTAGTTATATTAATTAACCTTAACTGATCCAAGTTAAGTCCAAATAATCATTGAAGGGTCATATAATAACTCAAATATGTAAAATAAATTTTCTTGAAAAATATGAAAATTTTGAAGTAGAGCGCTTTGACGTTGATTTGGTGAGCACTGTGGTGCCGGACC
>NW_021483938.1:0-206 GCF_001605985.2 Dendrobium catenatum | reverse complement strand
TGCTCTTCTCCTACGCCTCCTTCTTGTATAGGTAAAGGTTTGAACGAGTCGCTAAAAAAACTTCTTCGCCTCTTTCAATGGGCAAATTATTGAGTCCGGTCACCTGACATGCGGACATCCAATCCAGAAACGCCATCTCACCCGGATGCACTGGGCCCCAATATTTTTGAGTAACGTGGCGTGTTTTTATTGGTGTCCGGACGAAT
>NW_021483937.1:0-851 GCF_001605985.2 Dendrobium catenatum | reverse complement strand
ACAAGCTGTGTTAACCGCTTCAGCCCAAAAATATTTTAGAAGTGAATACTGAGCAAGCATGGCTCTAGCAGCTTCCACCAAGGTTCGGTTCTTCCTTTTGTAGAGAAAGTTCCTATTTGCATGTCTTACATTCTTGCAACTTGTATTATTTTAATGATTTCAAATATTATTATTTTATATATCTCCTAACACTTTTTGGAAGATTTATTTTTGCTTTAGTGTGTACTAACAGTTCAGAAAAATTAACTCCAAGCGATGAAGACTTCAAATCAAATTTAGCAAATATTCATTTGTAAATTATAATTTTTGAAATGAGAGGGAGTGATTGTAATTGAGTGAAAAATCACAACACACACTCTTGGGGGAACAATTTTTGTGAACTGATCGTACGGGACGAATCTAGTTCGTACGGGACGATCATGTCAATTAGCACCTAGGAAGAGCAATGGATCGAACAGGCGGGGAGAAAATTTTTTCTAAGTCTTAATCATCAAGGACAAATTTTATATTCATCCCGGGACGAACGTCTCTGGCTTGTCACCTTGCACTGTTCATCCAAACGAAAAGCATGGTTCGTACCTGGACGAAACTCTCTGTTTGAGATCATACAGGATGAAATGAACCTTCATCCATGGACAAAACTCTCTGTTTGAGATCGTAAAGGATGAAATGAACCTTCATCCCTAGATGAAACTCTCTGTATAAAATCGTCCCAGGACAAAACATGTTCGTCCCAGGATGAACTGAACCAACCTAGCCCAGTTGTTTACGTCCTGCAGAATTTTGGGAACCGACCTATGAAATAACCGTTTTATACCGGATGAACCTAGTTCGTAAGAGACGATGACCAT
>NW_021483936.1:0-7436 GCF_001605985.2 Dendrobium catenatum | reverse complement strand
GTGGCATATGGTTATGTAATTGCATTATAAAATGAGATGTGGCTTTAGTGATAACACAACTTTTTCTTGTAGTGGTGGCATATGGTTATGTAATTACTTGTCATCTTTAATAGGAACCTGGATGAAATTGATCAAAACATATGAAGTTAATATCCTCTTATTGGTTTCTTCTATATTTTACTCTTCTTCTACCATTGGATTAAGATTCCCTATTACCTCAACATGTTTCATCAACTAGTGTTTGATTAACCATTTTTTCCTCACATAATGGTGGTATTCGTCCATTTATTCTGTCTTGGTAGTATGAAATCAAATGAATCAGGGGTATTTAAACATGCATATTATTAAACATCAACATAATAAGGGTAATGGTTATTTCTATTTGCATTATGATGAATTAAATACAAATAAAAAAAGAATCATTTTATAAAACTTCTGAGCCAAATAAATGGAAGCATAAAGATTGATTTACATGCTAAACAATTACTCTATATACTTTTATATTGCTATATTATTCACATAATATCATAATTATCATGCATTATCGAATGCACTTAGAAGCCCTAAATATATTGCATTTGAAATACCAATGAGCAGTATCATAATTGTGCCAATTGTTTGAAATTTTTGCTAGTTTAGTGGATTGGAATTCTTGCTAGTTGTGTTGTCAATCTTTGATGGTGATGATTTGACTGATCTCTAAGAAATTGTAATTATAACATGATAATCACAAAGAAATATATAAAAAATATTTATAAGTTGATTGAATCCCAAAGGGCATGAGGGATAATCTTATATTATTGAGCAGTATCATCGTAGCTTTTAGTCTCTATGTCTAGTTTGCTATTTTTTTCTTTTAAATCAACACTGAGAAGGACTGCGTAGGAGAGCCAAGGGCTTCTTGACTTGTGGGGTGGACTGGGAGTAGGATGTTGTCTAGTTGTGAAGGGAAGAGTTCTGCTTTTTTGACGTGCCCAAGGAGGGATCCTTTATGTGAACTCCTATGACAGGTTTGCGAAGACATTGTTGAAGTGAATTGTGAGAGCTTCTCTATAGCATTTTTGTGTGAGGATGCTATGTTTAAAGATGAAAAATTGGTGAAGAATCTGAGACGCGGGTGCGAAATTCTACTTTCGATGTTGAACTATCATTGTTAGAGCTCGACGTTGAAATTTGTGAAGCTAACTGTGCAAAACTTGGAAGAGGGGCATCTTTTTATATTCAGAGAGGTGATATATCTTATTTCAAGTTTATGTGCATACTTTAATTTAAAATAAAATTTAGAAAAATGTATTTGGATTTGCTGCCTTCTCTTGCGGGTTACCAAAATGGAATAGCTTTATTGGAGCTATTGGAACACAATAATTAACTATAGCAATTTCACATTTAATATTGTTGGCGATGCTACTTGTGGAAGATTGTAAGTGAGATCACATTTAATATGACGTTAGATGCATGGTGATAAGGGTTAGTAGGTGGTTGTTGATGTATGGAGCGAACAACATTGGTGCTTTGGTTTTAGTTTGCGAAGAAGGCTTAGAATTAGGGGTATGTAGATGTTTTGGAGAAGTAATGAGGGTGACAGATTGTAACAATTGTAGATGCTTGCATCTGTGTGGGCAAAACAGTGTGAGTTGTGTGGAACTTTTACTGAGGAGCATTGTGCAAGTAATGCAATGAGTGGCATTTCATGATTAAGTTTGGTGCGAAAGGAGAGTCTATATGAGGAAGATGTTGTGCTTCTGCATTGAACGAGCTTGAAATGAACATGTGTTCAGTGCATATGGAGTGCAGGCTGTGTTGGATTAGCTATCTTGAGGTGGAGAGATTATTAGGTGCGGAGTGCAGACGGGGAGAACCGTCGGCACAAGCATTGGTTACCTAGCGGTACTCGCACTCGATACCGCTGGGTACCGCTGGGTACCGCTAGGTACCCAGTACTTGTGCGGACAGTGCGCTCTCCGTACCTAATAATTTTTCCTTGAGGTGGGGAATAATTTGTGGGTGCTAGAGGAGTCATGTGTGGGGATGCGACACTAAGACTTTCACGGGAATCAAGAACTCAAGTGTGAGGAAACACGATTGTTGATGTGAAACCATGCACGCAAATAAGAACTGCTTAGGAATTTTAATAATCAATTACTAAAGCTTTGCTAGTGATAGACTTCTTGTTCTCTCAAATTAGGCTTGTAGAATTATCAAGTAGAAATTATGTAAGGCATGCGATTACAACTAGATTAACTGGATGCTAACAATTTAACAACATAAAATAGAGAAAGTAATGTTATGGCAAAGAAACACTAATCCACTGTTTAACAAATAGAATTGCTCACCTTGGGTCCCTCACACTCTTGGTGGTGGTACTTTAGCGGAGGAAGATTGAGAACAAGCTTAGCGATGCCACTAGAAGACAAATGATGCTTAAGGTGTAGTTCGTTGGAGAAGTAGCCGGCGGCGGGGAATCCATGGGATGACTAGTGAGTGTCCAATGTCCTGTAGGAAAGTGCTCCTCGATGGAAGGTACTAGCGTAAAAAGGATGCGATCCAAATAATCTCCCACATAATCGTCCACGTCTATGTTTACATCAAAAGTAAAGGAGATCCGAGATCATCTATTCGTCCTTGATCAATCTATATAAGAAGCCATGGTCGAATTCCGGATTGGCCATCCAATAGTGGTGGTGTCGGTTAGAAACGTGACGATTCTTGAGATTTGTGAGGAAGGAGGCGAAATAAGTAGTGAAGAAGACTTGGGGAGGATGAGAGGCGGCTAGGCTACGGTTTCTTTGGGTTAAGCCAAGATGGTGTTGGGGGAAAGGTGACAAGAAAATCTGAATTAATGAATTTCGAGATTTTCTTCTAGAGGGGAGAGCCAGAACTCCAACTCAAATTAAACCCAATTAAGGAGTTAATGGGGCTGGCAGCTAATAGGGGTGCGCATCTTTGGATGGGTAATAAATGTGACTCGCGAAGGTGGCAAGAGGAGGAGGAAGGGGGGGGGTGAGGTGGATGTCGCAAACGGGGGGGGTAACTCATGTCCAAAATAAATAATATTTGGCTCCCTCGAGTTTACAAGCTCAATGCAAAATTGAGGCTGAAATTTTAGCTCATTTATGAGCTGGTCTTTAGTTCACTATTTGAAACTAAGGGTTAGCTCATTATTAAGCTAACATTTTAGTTCATAGTTATCTTTAATTAAAATGTCATTTTTATTGTTTTTTATGTTTTATTTATGTTTACTCCTTTGGAAATCAACCGGTTTTTGATCCAAGAAGTGTTGTTTCCCATGTGTGGCTCCTTGGCTTCCACCATGGGCTATTGTTTTTGTGCCTTTGCTCTTGGATTTTCCGGCCGGCTGCGGTTTTCTCCGAGCTGGGTGTTTCCCGTGGCTGTGGCCGATTGGTTCCGTGGCGGCCTTCTTGTGCTCCCGGACTGCTTCATTAGGTTTTATGGGCTTGGGCGGTTTTCCGGAATGCATGGGAGGGGGATCCATGCTAAGTGAATGTTTAGAATACTATGAGAATTCATTGTTTGTGTCCTTTTTGTATTCCCCTTTCATACTATAAATATGAGGGGCTTTGTTATGTTTTAAAAAAAGTGAATGATTGTTATTTTGGAAAAGCTATAACCTGCGGGTTTGCTTGGAAAAGCTTGCGAGCTTTGTCCGTCTTCTTTGTCATCCCCTGGAAATCTTGCGAGCTCTTTCCAACCTTCGTCTTAGCTTCTAACCTCTTTAGTCTCTCCGCAAGTGCCACTCCACCTGTATCCCTCTTCTCTAAGTAAAGCAATTTTAGGGTGTCTTTAATTTCGAGTCAAGATTGTAAGTCGTTTTGTTTTTTTTTAAATTTCTAAGTCGGTCTTAGATTTGAAATGTAAGAGTTTGTTCTAATATCTCTAAGTAAATCTCTTCCTTTTGTGTCTCTTCTATTACCCAATAGAGTCTTTATTTTGTCAGCAAAAAATCAGGGTCCCCCGGATTTTTTGCTTGCATCAGGGGGCCTATGGGGGTGTTAAATTGTGTCTAGGTTCAATGTAAATGGGGCCCAATGGATTGAATATCAATTAAATCAAATTTTGAATTTAAATTCAGATTTTATTAGATTTGAAGGGTTTCCTAATTGGGTTTTATCATTAGGAAGGTATGTGTTTATCATTTAGGAAGGTATGTGAAATTCAAATTTCTAATTGAATTCAATTAGAAAACTTCCTAAATGACAAGGGGATAATTTTGGAAAGTAATGAAAGCTTACTTGAATTTGAAATTCAAACTCCAAGGCTTAGCCTTGGATTGGCCGGCGGGTGGGGCTCCCATAGAGCCGGCGGCTTTGGTGTTGGCTCCGGTGGAAGGGAGGTGGGAGGGATTTAGTGGGACGGGTGAGGGGAAAGAGAATCTGGCGGCAAGTAGGCGGGTTGGGAGGTGGGGATGGCTAGAAGAAAAGAGAAAAGGGGAAGAAAAAAATTAAAATAAAATAAAGAACCAAGAACTCCCACGAAGGGGGCTGTTGGGTAGTCCGTGTGAGCCTTTCCTAGGCTACTCCTCTCCTCTAGAACTCACAAAAAGATCATGAGCAAAAGCTGAATTTTTCATATCAATAATCATCATCCTCATACAGTAAATGACCTCTATATATAGGTCTCAACAAAAGAAAACGAAAGGACTCATATGCCCCATGGGCTACAACAAAGACTCAACACCCCAAACTAGTAAACTAAAAATATCAAATAGAACGATACATGGAAATAAATAAAAAATATAGGCTCCGAATTGTAATCGTCAGTTTACAATTCCTTCGATGGTACACGTGTCGAAATCTCTGATTGATGTCCTCATCAATTGTATTTATTTAACAGTGCTTTTAGGGAGAGGACGATACAAGTTCATGATTGTAGTTGCTTATGCGTTGCGAGATTAATCAATTTGATTAGATATTTTTGATACCAAAATTGGAGGGAGAAGAAGATTTACAGTATGCTATTTGAAAAGATCCATGCACATATTTTATATTAATAAGAGAGCACTTGATTGACCTTGCTCAATTAATTCATTTATCAATAGTTAATCATGAATTACAAGCCATGAGTTCTTATTTACAGAAAGAGGGTTACAATGAAAAATTCAAATATTCTAAATCCCACTTTTATTTTGTTCAAAATAAAATATAATATTACCCAAAAGGTAATTCAAATTAAAAAATTATATCTAATAAACAATAAGAGAGTTTTTTTTTTCCATAAAATACATATTAGCCTAAATGCATGAAAATAGGTTTGATCAGCAAGCTAATCCTCTGTAGCCTTATTTGACTACTTTTTGTTTATCTATGAAACTGTGATCTTTTTTGGATTAAATTAGCTGACTTGCATTGCATCATTATTGTATTAGCTAATTTATCAGTCTCTTATTAATCTTAGACATACATCCTTTTGTGCAAGTCGTCCTTTTCCAACCGGCTGTATTACTTAATGTCTCCTTCATTCCTGATGCATCAATTTATGCTAGCTGGTTTTATGCACGGTATGACTTTCTCTATTTTATATGAACTCTCCATCAGATCTTCATGGAATGTACCCAATATTTCTTTTTCAGATGCAATGTGATTCTTTTGATTGCAAATTGCATGTTTTCCTATTTCTATTCTTGTTAGGTTTCTGAACATCATGCTTTACTCAATGCAGTCAATAATTTTTGTCAAGTTAATGCAATTTTAGATCTATCTAATTTTATCTTTCAAAGTTCAAGTGAATGAGGCCCTTATTATTCATGCATTGCAATTGCAATAGGCAGTATGATTTGATTGTCAAATTCTAATTGCGGTGGGTATAATTTGTTGAAATTGTTATATTGATGATAATATGATGCTTTATTCTATTAGGGTTAAAAGGAAGGAAGCCAAACAAAAGGATATTAGCAAGCCTTATGATGGTCAAAATCTTTTACAAGATTCTGAGAATACTAGGGTACATGATTTGGCTTTCAACAAAAATCTTTTGGCAGATGAAAAGTCTCAAGAAAATTCACATGGAAATGGAAGCTACGATAAAGAGATTTTGACTTCATGCATGGAGAATTCCGTTCATCTAGACCATCATGGTGATGTTGGTTCGACAAAGAGAAAGAGAAAACATTCAAAGAAACTTCTGGATTCAAAGTATGTTTGTCAATGCTCTTTGTTTCTTCCTTATGCTTGAACTCTATGAAATCATATTCCTAATAATTTTCATATATATACCTTTTGTCTTCAATTCATTTCAGTTACTTAACCCTATATTTTATGGTGTTGATTGATTATATCAGAAAACAGGTCTTCACGCTTTTGGTCATTGTTATTATTTCCATGATTTTTTTCCCATTCTGGGCCTTTAATGATGTATATACAAAACCTTTTTTTTTCGGTAGAATGTTTTTTATTGTTATTAGTGGCTGATTATTTGGCTAAGGTCAAGTAATCTACATGGTTGTGGCTTCTGATTTAGTTGCTTCTGCCATGGTTGAGACAGGTTGAAAAGACGGTACTCACATTATGTGGTTGATTTTTCTGTCTATAATACTCGAAGTTTGGAATGATTTATGTGAAATATTCTTATATCAGATGGAGATTGTTCAGATGCTTGTGATAGTGGCCTGAATAGTCCCACTTCATTTATGAATAACACTTTCCATACGAGTGGTGGCCCTTAGCATTGACTTGACCTTTTAGGTTGATTGGTTGTTTATCAAATTGTGTTAGCCCAACATAGGTCTTTAACTTGCCATTCCGCAACAATTTTATATTGCATGTTTTGATGATACTTATTTTAAGGTATTTGATAAAGGGATAGATACATGATTAGTTTTTAATGCTTTTTAACATGAAGTTTGCATTGAGTAAATGGCTTATAGCTAATAAGAAGATGAGAGGATGATTAAGGTGGTTTAATTCAAATAAAATTGCTAAAATAATCAAATGTTTAAAGAAAAATAATTTTGTATTGATTCAAAATTGAATGAGTTTGTGATGCTGACATCCAACCGTCCATGGCTATCCGAGGAGCTGAAGATCAACGGCTGTCATCGTCCCACGTTATCTTATATTTTATTTGTAATTTTTAAATTTTTATTATAAATTTTTCGTTTTTACCCTCACTTAAGAGGGTCGTCCTATGTTAGCCTTAGGGGCATACGTGTCTTGTTTTAGTTTCTTAGGCCTATATATAGAGGCTCTTTCTTGTGTAATGGGATGATGAATTTTTAATGAAATTTTATTCTACTTGTTTGATCTCTTAGTGAGTTCATGAGAGGAGAAGGATCTCTTTGCGAGTTTCGAGATTCCCAAGATCTCTTTGTGAGTTCTTAAGGAAGTGTCGCTTGTAGGTCTCTTTGTGAGTTCTATTGGAGGTGTTGCTCGAGGTGTGTAGCTCCGGATTTTTATTTTCCTAAACCCAATTTATTTCTTCTC
>NW_021483935.1:0-570 GCF_001605985.2 Dendrobium catenatum | reverse complement strand
ATGCAAAATGAGGTATAACTATCTTTTTAATATTTATAATTATTGAGAATATTGAGCCGTTAGACACAACTTTAACTTGAGTTCAAATGGGTTGATCAAGACCTAAATAAAAAATTTTAATTTTGCTCTAGTAAGGCTAGGATTTATGAAACTCGGTTAATTTTAAATCAAATTTTCACAGTTTCTAGCCAAACATATTATTGTGATAAAATATTTATAGAGAGAGAGAGAGAGAGTGTGTGTGTGTGTTGATTAGAGTGATTCGTTAACAAATTTCAAAATTTGAGCATAAATTTTATCTCTACATGTGACTCGTTATCAAGTTTTATTTTTTATGGAAATTTATTAATAGGTTACTTCGATAGGCTAACTTTCTAATTTTAGGGGAAATTATATATTATGTGTATAATATCATATTAATATAACTTGGTGAAGGACTGCATGTTAATTAGCATTCATTGGTTATAACTTGTTTTTTTTCTACTTTTGCTCTTTTTTAATCATTGAAGGAGGCTTTCCACCAATGCTTTTTGGTTTAATAATACAAAAATGTTGCTAAATTTTGAATTA
>NW_021483934.1:0-701 GCF_001605985.2 Dendrobium catenatum | reverse complement strand
GTATACATGTTAATATGCTTGCATGTGTACTTCCATATTTATATGTATACATGTTGCAGTGAATGTGTGAGAGCATTTTGAAATATTTGACACTAATCAGCTATGCGATGATTAGCATTTGGGTAGAAGCCCGTAAACACCATTTGTCAGCTTGTATGAATGTTATGGATCTGGTGGTGT
Organism: Dendrobium catenatum; assembly: GCF_001605985.2. Lineage (NCBI taxonomy): Eukaryota > Viridiplantae > Streptophyta > Magnoliopsida > Asparagales > Orchidaceae > Dendrobium > Dendrobium catenatum. The sequence continues at coordinate 521 of NW_021483934.1, read as the reverse complement.
GGCATCATGTCATGAGTCGTTTGCTACTTTATGCAGGTAGACTGTCGTATAATAACGAGTCCCCTGCAACAGTTCATAAGGGCTTACATTTGTTGTAGCCTTCTTGCATTTTACTCGTGGATGATATGTAGTGCATATGGTTACATGTCGCTTGCCATCACTTGTAGGTGGGTTACTTTATGAATGAGGAGTCCTCTACAGCGGCTCACAGGAGTTTGTATGCATTTGCTAGGTGCTTGATTAACGTTGAGTGCAAGGATGCTACAATGTCTCTGCTACAACAACTTATATGCGCTTTATTTTTTCTAGAGGTCTTCCGTCTCTACTTACAAGTGTTAGTGTGTTTGCCTGATGAGCACTCATCATTAATTGCAAGGATGATTCAGCATTTACTGTACATCATTCGTCATCACCCGTAGGTGGGTTACTGTGCGTGTAATAATTCTTTTGTTTATCACCTATAGGTATTTTCATTCGCCGCATATCAATTTCCTTCACCTATAGCGAGCTTATGCATCTAG
>NW_021483933.1:0-268 GCF_001605985.2 Dendrobium catenatum | reverse complement strand
CAAGATTTATGTAAGTTTTAATATATATAGTGTGAGGCGAGGCGGACCTCAACCAAGTTGAGGCGCAAGCCTCATAAAAAAAACTCTAGGCGTAAGCATCAAGGCGTTTTTTACTGGAATTGCGCAAAGGCGAGGCTCATATTGCGCAATTTTAAACAATGATATATATATATATATACACACACACACACATATTAACAAAGAGAGAGTGAGGGAAATGTGTCTTACCAATAAAAAGATCATTTCATTCCACTCATTCGCCCGCCCA
>NW_021483932.1:0-332 GCF_001605985.2 Dendrobium catenatum | reverse complement strand
TCACCTCTTTCAATTCTTTCAAACCATATGGTGCCTAGAAAAGCAGAGAAGCCAAAGCTCAACCGAATAAGCCTAAACCCTCTAGAGCTATATCATTCATTATTAATAAAATTGCTTAAGATTCAAGATCAATAACAGAGGTTTTTTATTCTCCAGAATGTACCTTGCCTGTAAAATTCATTTCTTCCTCCTAAGGACTAGCCCTGATCTATGTTCCCTAACATACTGTTTTTAATTCCATTAAGGTTTTGTTTGGGTCAATTTTTTGTTGCTTGTTAAAGCAGCTTTCAAGTATAAAAATTTCAACTTTTGTACTGAAAAGTTGTTTTAAG
>NW_021483931.1:0-964 GCF_001605985.2 Dendrobium catenatum | reverse complement strand
TCATACAGGATGATCTCATGATCATACCATACAATTATTGATGGTAAATTAAAATTTAGGTGCTTCTTTGGAGGCTTTCTATTTAAATTCCTACAATATCTTATAAGACATCTTTTTGCTATTGAGTTTGCTTGAGAGGGAGATTAGAGAGACAGAATTGAGGAGATCTTTGAAAGTGAAGAGATGGAGTTTTTGTTAGGGGGAGTTGTGAGAGCTTCACAGGATTACTCTAAGTAAAATTCCTTCTAATATTCTTCAGGTCACTTCTTTGATTCTTGTGAGGCTCTAGGGAGACATTCTTTAGCAATACATCTTGGTTCTCTTCCAACTCTAGGAGGGAGAAAAAGGACTTTTGGTTCTCTTCCAACTCCAGGAGCAGTAAAAGGATTCTTGGTTCTCTACCATCTCCCTAAGGGAGAAAAAAGATTCCATGTTCTCTACCTTTACTACGAAAGTGAAAGAGATTTAAGGTACTCTATCACACTATGTTGGTGGAAGAGTTTTTGTAAGGACTTCTCGGCCTAGTTATAGGGGCAAAAGGAGAGGCACTAAAAGGTTTCGTGCAATACCTAGAGTGGAGGCCACTAGGGAGTATACATAGGTCAAATTTGACCAAAACACTATAAAATCCGATATGTTCGTTCTTTTACTTTTTCACATTTTAATTTTCACACTTTTATATGATTTACTATGTGGATGAAAACTCTAATTTATTTTGTTATTAAGAATTTATTTGCTTCTGTATCCATTATTGAAATTGTCTAATTTTAGTGTTTAAAAAAATATAAAAAGATTTATTAAATGAATTTTTTAAAAAAAATTATCAATTCACCCCCCGGTATGTTCATTCTTTTACTTTTTCACATTTTAATTTTCACACTTTTATGTGATTTACTATGTGGATGAAAACTCTAATTTATTTTGTTTTTAAGAATTTATTTGCTTTTGTATCCATTATTGAAAT
>NW_021483930.1:0-499 GCF_001605985.2 Dendrobium catenatum | reverse complement strand
TCTAATTTATTCCTTGATTTAGATATTCAATTAAAAATTTTTTGATCCTTTCTAAAGAACTTGAGTTTGAATTATTAAATTCTGAATTTCTAACATTTTCTGGTCCATAAGTTGTCAATCCAATTCTACTATGTTTTTTATTAAAACTAAGAGGTAACTTTATTATTTTAAGAATATTTGTTTTTTCACTAAATCAGGGAACGTTTTTGTCTTTTGTTCGTTTTGTTTTTTATTTGTGCCTCCTCTCTTTTTGATAATGTCAAAGGGGGAGAACGTGCTGTTAAATTTGTATCCTTTTTTTTTTTCTTATCAAAAAAAATTCAAAACAACAAAAATATTTTTAACTCCCCTATTTTTAAAGTGTTATTCTAGCGAGGGGGGGATTAGGAGAAAATATTCAATTTTGAAAATTCAAATTGTAGTGTTTGCCATCATCAAAAAGGGGAAGATTTTTGCAGATTTGTTTTCATGGTTTATGATTTTAATGATAGCAAACACT
>NW_021483929.1:0-240 GCF_001605985.2 Dendrobium catenatum | reverse complement strand
TAAATATAAATATGTGATTTTACTATAACAATTTATATTTAATGTTCTTTTACTAACTTTAATAAAATGTAGTCCAGTGATAAAATTCATCAATGTATATCTTGGAGCAAAAGTTTTCATAATTGGCAACTTCAAAGTTGGCATCCTAGCATGATCCTAAGTATGGGTGTCAATTTCGGGTCACGGGTATGGTTCGGGTCAAACCCAGAACTGACCCGGGTTCAATTGGGTCGACCCTAA
>NW_021483928.1:0-237 GCF_001605985.2 Dendrobium catenatum | reverse complement strand
AAGGGGGAAGTAATTTTATAAGGGCTTCTCCGCCTAGCTGTGGGGGGCTAAAGGAGAGTCACTAAAGGTATACTATAATACTCTGAGGATGCCTCCGAGGAGTGGACGTAGGTCAAGATTTGATCGAACAACTATAAATCTGGTGGGTTCTTTTCATTATTATTTCCGTATTTATTTTTATTATGATTAACTTTGTGGTTGAAGTTAATAATTTATTTTTTTATCAAGAATGTAATT
>NW_021483927.1:0-452 GCF_001605985.2 Dendrobium catenatum | reverse complement strand
GGAAAGGTGGGCTTTATTTGATTCCATCCGTACTAAATAAATTTTATTTTTTCTTTTAAGATTTTTAAGACGATTAAAATCAAAATCATACAATTCAAGATCTCTTAATTGATAGCTAAAACTGATAAATATAAGTTGCATATATACAGTTGAATTATAATCATGAGTTCTTTTGATACTATTTGCAATAATAAAATTTATTGAGGTTACTCTTAAAAAATATGAAAGTTACAATTTACCCACATTTTTTTTATTTAAGTCACTTTTTTTTAATTTGATTTATTTTTGTGACTAGAGTTTTTTTTGGTAAATATATGAATAAATAGCTATCATTTGTCATAAATATTTTTGGTTAAATAAATGTAGTAGTTGCAAAAAATAAAATTATTGAGGTTATTCATAAAAATATGAAAGTAACATTTTAGCCACATTTTTTTTATTTTAGTTATTTT
>NW_021483926.1:0-454 GCF_001605985.2 Dendrobium catenatum | reverse complement strand
TTCAAGTGTTGATTTTACTTGAACCTTTAATTTCTAGCACTACAGGAAAACCTGTTATTACCGGCGGACTTAATCCGCCGGAAACAATGTAAAATCCGACGGAACCGGTAGTTTCCGGCGCATGTTCCGGCGCAAATCTCTCCGCCGATTTTTGGTGCGTCGATAATTTGTTTCCGACGTATAAGTTGCGCCGAAAAAAGTTCCGGCGCAGTTTCCGACGCATTACCGGCGCATTAAACGGTTTGTTTGCCGACGTGAAGAATATGAGAATTTCGGCGCCTAATGCGCCAGTTTTTACCATCGTATAATGCGACGGTAATTAACGGCGGATAAGTCGCCGGAGTTGCGCCATCGAAATTCCACGGTCATTTTACGACGCAATTGTTGCGCCGGTACTTACCGGCGGAATATCCGCCTGACTTGCGACGGTAGTGGCCGACGGATCATATTCGCC
>NW_021483925.1:0-587 GCF_001605985.2 Dendrobium catenatum | reverse complement strand
ACCTGATTTGAAATTTTCTACAATTAGTTATGGATTTTCTAAGATTGTGTAATTAAGAGAATTTTCTAAATTTCCTAATAAAGGGCCGTTTTTACTGTTTTGCTCCAAACAAGCTCCAAACTGATTGGAATCACCCCCAAAGGTCAGGAATGACCAGAGGAAGTGTTCCCAAGTGTTTGGAGAAGATTTGAGATTTTTAATAATTTTTAATGATTTATTAGTGGCAAAACGGTAATTTCCACCTATGGTCAAATTAAGGGTTAACCTAAAGTCAAACTAAGGAGCCCTATTTATCTAAGGTTAAGGATCAGATTCTGGTCAGTTCAAGGTATTATGAATAATTTTCTGACCTAAAATATATTTATTGTAATTTTTGGAAGATCTAGGGGCCTTACTTAGTAGGTTAGTTAGGGTTGGTTAATTAAGGGGCCTAGAGACTCCTAAAAATTCCTAGAAAATTATGGGATGTTTCAAATGTCACTAAGTTTAAGTATTGAAGTTTTCATGTTGATTCGGGATCTATCCTAGCTCCTAAAAAACTTCTAAGTTTGCTAGACGGGTCCTTAATTTTTGTCCTTAAGGTGTCA
>NW_021483924.1:0-556 GCF_001605985.2 Dendrobium catenatum | reverse complement strand
TATTTTTCTTCTTAAATGAAGCCTGCCTCTATGAGCTTCTTTATTTTTATAATTACCTATTCTTTAATCTCCAATCTCTTTCTCCTTGGAGCTTGCTTGATGGGTGTTGCTTCTTGTTTAACGGCTAATCTGTGAACTGCTACATCAGGGGATAAACTAGGTATCTCAGCATATGTCCAAAAAAATAGTCCTTAAATTCATAGAGAAGTTCTTTTATTTATTTTATTTGCTCCTCGGGTAGAAGAGAACTAATGAAGGTTGTATGATGGTCTTCCTCAGTTCCTAAGTTGAATTCTCTTATATCATCCATACTAGCTACTGGTCCACCATTTTTAAGATCTTTTAGTGCAGGCTTGGCCTCTATCAGTTGATCCTCATAATCATCAGCTTCATAAATCTCTCTAGTGCCACTGTCCTTAGATTCAATTTCCCAGAACGTAATGGCTCGGTAAATATCTTTTCGGAGGATTTTTCACTTGATAAATCCAATACCCTTATATGAAGCTATATCATTCTATCGTAATGGATGCATATTCCTTCCATACCAGAGGCCCAA
>NW_021483923.1:0-2506 GCF_001605985.2 Dendrobium catenatum | reverse complement strand
CCTAAAATGCTCCTTATTAAATAATTTTAATAATTCATTAATTGCCCCAATCTTCTAAAATGCATAACTAATTATAAAAAATTCTAAATTGGGAAAACTAAAATTCATTAATCTCTAATTAAAATCTAGTATTTTATAAAAATATTAGGCATCTAGAAATCAACCTAAATAAAAAAATGAATTCTTGTGTCAATTGTAGTTCATTAATTAAGGCCAAAAACTTCTAAAATTCATAACTTAAAATAGAGAACTCCAAAACCAGCAAACTTAAAGTCTAACTATGCCTTGTAAGGCCTAAGATTTAAATAAAATGTTAGAACCCCAAAACCTAGCCCATTTCTAATAGTAACCTTTTAGACCACCTTTATCTAGCATGCAGGAGGACTGTGGATCTTCTAAAATCCATTAAGGAAATTTAAACTTTAAAGATCGTTATTCTAAGTATTAAAATGGACCCACAAACTAAATTAACTAAAAGTGTATCCCAACTAATTAATACTTAAACTTTAATCAAATATCCCCTTTTGGCTTACAATAAACCCAAATACAAAATAACTTAAACTGACTACCCGACATAGGAACTATCCAAAGCCATACAAGCCTACTACACACACATAGATTTGATAGGGCACCACTTCTAGCTCTAGGATTAGGATTGGTATTTATATTTTTCTACTTCTGTGATGTGATGCGACTGCATATGGCACATATAATTAGTTGGCTTGGTTTGTTATGTTGTGGTGTGATTGATCGTTATTTTATCATTATGCCTTTTTTATTTTGCTTATATTATGGTTTATATGATAGATTACCCATGGGCTAGGGGCCCTTTAATACTAATGATGTCTTATGTAGGTGGCCATGCTCGTGGAGTGCTAAAATATGTTGCAACCCATGACCCCAAGCTTAAGATTTTGATGATGACAAATAATAATAGTCTTGAGATTCATAAAAGCTCGAGCAACCATGCACATAAAAGCTCGAGCAACCATGCACACACACATGGGGAGAGGTTTTAAAGGTAGAATGTAATAGAATTTCTTCTTTGTAGATCGTACTATACGATTCAATTCTTACCGTACGATCAGAGGGTTGTAGTACGGTTCTGTGAATAGATCGTACCGTACAAAATTATATCATATTGTAAGATATGTTCAAATCCAAAACCCTAGCCGTTGTTTAACTTAGGTAAGTAATTTTTCGCCATTCATACGGTACGAACTTGTTCGTACTGTACGATTATTTTTAAATACTTACTTAACTTAACCCGTGATTAGTGCAAGAAATTCGGGCTTAATTATAATTTGAACATCGTATTGTACGAACCCATTCGTACAATACGATGAACAGAGATGAATTGCAATCGTCCCGGACGATCAGTTGGTTTTTGTCTCATCGTATTGTACGATGTACATCGTACCATAATATGAACAGTGACGATGTTTGATCATCCTGACTATTGTCTTGTACGAACTGTGTTGTCATGTATCATACCGTACGATTTAGTATCGTACTATACGAACATTTTTGAACTGTTCGTACCACGTCGTACCAGGACGAAGTCTATTTATGAAGATCGTATTGTACGATTGTAGAACCGTACTGTACGATAGTAATGGCTACTTTGAGATTTCAGGGTTTTTGGAGCCAGTTTTTATGTATCAAAAAAGTAAATTTTCAGAGAGAGGATGAGAGATGAGAACATGGTTAGAGAGGGATTCCAAGGGAGAGAGCTCTAGCGAAGTTCTTTAGGGTTTGAGATGTTAAGATAGTTGCTATTTGCATGCATTACATTTTTGCAACTTATAAAGTTTTGATGATTCCAAACAATATTGTTCAAATGTGTAGTTATCTCCTAACATTTTTTTTGGAAGAATTGTATTTGCTTTTGTGTGTACTAACATTTCAGGGAAAAAGAACTCCAGACTACGAAGACTTCAAATTAAAATCAGCATCAGATACCTTAAATTTTTGAAGCTTGCACTTTGCTTAGAAATCAAATTGAAAGGGAGTGATTGTAACTTGAGTGAATAAAAACATGCACACACAAATAAGAAGATCATATTAAATTTGTATTGATCGTACAGGACGATTTTCGTTCGTACTGGACGATCAGACAGTTATCTCCTATAGAGCATATGAAACGAATAGGAACTTGCTCGAAAAATTTTTTATGTCCTTTTCATCCAGGACGAAAATAAAATATCGTATAGGACGATCAGTCCTCTGTAAAATTTTCGTCCAGACGAAATAAAATATCGTACAGGACGATCAGTCCTCTATAAAATTTTCGTCCAGATGAAATAAAATATCGTACAGGGCGATCAGTCCTCTGTAAAATTTTAGTCCAGACGAATAAATTTTCATCCAAAACGATTAACCGACTTAAGACAGTTTTCAGCAGTTTCTAGAATCAACCTTGTAATAACCGTTCGTACTGGACGAACTTAGTTCGTACAGGACGATCACCTGTACGAAGGCATTTCGTACACATATTCAAATAGGG
>NW_021483922.1:0-355 GCF_001605985.2 Dendrobium catenatum | reverse complement strand
TTCACCTCAATATTCTTAGGAATTAAAACAATAGAAGCAGAAAAGAAAAACTTAGGAATAGGAGAACCATTAAAAAAATCAACAACTTCACTATAAACATCGTCACAGACAAAGTGCCACGTATGTTGGAAGAACTTAACAGTAAACCCATCAGGCCCAGCAACCGACTCAGCATTCATATCAAATAACGTATCCTTAACCTCTTCCATAAGAGGGCACATAGAAAGAGAGACATTATCCTCAGTGGTCACCCTATTCGGAATAAAGGAATAATCTTCAATATCAATAGGACAAAAATTTTTATTAAGATGATTTTGAAAAAAAACTAACAGCCAGATTAGCAATTTCCTCATCA
>NW_021483921.1:0-253 GCF_001605985.2 Dendrobium catenatum | reverse complement strand
TAAAATGCTCAACTCTAATTAAAAATTCCTTTCAGTTCTAAAACATAAAGCCCAACACTTAGATTAAGTTGGGGCACTTCCGGATAGTTTCGGAATCTCAAAGTGTCCCCTACCTCTCTTCCTTTGAATCTGTTAATAACTGCTCAATCTTGATCCATTCCCTTTTGATTTTCCAATAGTTCTATTCATGCTTTGATATCACTCATAGAAAATCTAGCAAAATTTCATTCTTATTCTAATCGAGAGTTTTCGT
>NW_021483920.1:0-217 GCF_001605985.2 Dendrobium catenatum | reverse complement strand
TTGAGCTTGATTTCATAATACTCATAAAAAAATCATATGCAAGAACTAATCTTTTTTTATACTATTTCATTTTCTCTTTTTTATTCTTATATTATTACAGTTTTTGGAGGAGACATTGCGAGCATGTTTCTTCCCAAAAATAGGGATAATGGGAAATTGCATTAAAGTGTAGTATTATTGTAAAGGCTTCTCTACGAGAAAGGAGTTGAAGAAGGGG
>NW_021483919.1:0-225 GCF_001605985.2 Dendrobium catenatum | reverse complement strand
TTAATTTCGATCGTAACTCCTAGTAGTTTCACATCACTTAATGGCTTGAATATAAGCATTATTAACCTCTTTCTTTTCTAGAACTCTCAATAGCTCTTCTCTTGTAACTTTATCATATGCTTTCTCTAAATCAAGAAATATCATTATAGATCCTCCTTACTCTCTCTATACTTCTCCATCAATCCTCTCAATAAATGTATAGCTTCCATAGTAGACCTACTAGGC
>NW_021483918.1:0-225 GCF_001605985.2 Dendrobium catenatum | reverse complement strand
TTCGTTGTCTACTGTTTAAGTTTGATGCTAAAGTAATAGCTATTTGTGAATCAAAAGATTTGAATGAATATTCTATTGATAATTTGATTGGCTCACTCATTTTCTATAAGCAAAGTTTGGGTTAAAGACTTGTGGATGCAGGTGAAACGATTATTCTAAAAGCTGAAGATACAAGAAAAAATAGCTTAGTTGGTGACGAATGCAATTACTTGTCTTTTTTTTTTT
>NW_021483917.1:0-240 GCF_001605985.2 Dendrobium catenatum | reverse complement strand
TCGTCCTCGACATTATCCAATTCAAACTCAGTCAAAATAAGTACGGGTACGACTGTCTCATGTCAGACTCCTTCTCCCAAGTTGCGTCCCGTGCAATTCGGTGCTTCCACTGGACTTTAACCATCGGAATCTGTTTATTTCTTAACTTTCGGACGTCGTACGCTAAAATCAACTCTGGCTCTTCCTTGTATGCCAGATTCTTTTGAATCTCAACTTCATCAGCTGATACCTTCTTCCCAG
>NW_021483916.1:0-227 GCF_001605985.2 Dendrobium catenatum | reverse complement strand
ATATTACTTAATAAAATATATCTATTATTAACAATAATTAAATATAATTAAGATAATTAATTTTAGTTAATCGAGAGAGATGGATTTAAGTTAAGGGCTATCGGGACATAGGATTTGTACAAAATTTGAGCAAGATTTTGCTAAATCCTATTAAACAGAGAGTTAAACTCTCTGCTTCTAGAACTTTTATGTCCGGTGTAAGGACGTAGAGGAACGTCCGGTTGGAG
>NW_021483915.1:0-369 GCF_001605985.2 Dendrobium catenatum | reverse complement strand
AACTAAGAGGTAACTTTCTCATTTTAAGAATATTTTTCTTTCATTTTATTTTCTGTGCATTCTCTCTTTTTGATACTGTCAAAGGGGAAGAACGTATTGTTGAATTTTTGTACTGTTATCGTGTTTGTATCTTGTTTTAAAAAAATTAAAAACAACAAAATTATTTTCGTCTCCCCTATTTTTTAAAAGTGTTATTTTAGTGAGGGGAGATTAGGAGAAATTGTTGTTTTTTTTAAATTCAAATTGAATTGTTTTCCATCATCAAAAAGAGGGAGATTGTTTCGGATCAATGGTTTATGATTTTGATGATAGCAAACATTCCTTATTTCTCTAAGGTCCACACGATCAGACTGCAATTTGGAACCAGCT
>NW_021483914.1:0-295 GCF_001605985.2 Dendrobium catenatum | reverse complement strand
GATCTCAGCCTTACAGATGATCCAAAAAAGAACACTAGGAATTGGCAGATTCCTGTCTATACTATGGAAGGAGTATTACTCCAAATATCTGGCCCATTTTCTATGAAAATGGAAAGAGAGGGATTTGTAGAAATGGGCATTGGAGAATCGGTAGAGAGATTAGGAGGGAAAAGAACAATGGGAGGCGGAGGCGGAGAGAGGGGAAGCATAGTGGGCTATGAAGAGGAGAAGGAGAGCAGCTCGATAGATTCGACATCCGGTAGCAATCTGCGTTATTGTGTTAAAATACATGTAG
>NW_021483913.1:0-733 GCF_001605985.2 Dendrobium catenatum | reverse complement strand
TCCTGCATGTACATAATGAAGGTACGATTCACAAGATGCATCAGAGTCCCTAATTAGGATTGTCAATTTTTAACACGATATGGAAAGAAGACTCGAACCCGGCTCAAAAATTTTGGGTTAGACCCGACCCGTTTTTGAAACGGGTCGGATTCAGATTGACCCGGATTAACTTGGAAAATCTCATGCTCATGACTACCCACGTTACTGCGTAGCCATTGCCCGCGTCTGCTCGTCATATCCTGCCGCGTAGCCGTTGCCCTCACGCGTCGTCTGCTGCGTAGTCGCTGCCCGCTCTCGTAGTCGTGGAGAGGTACAGGATTTGGCAAAATTTTTGAATTAAATGGCGGGGTTTGGCTGAATAAAGGCAAGGGCCGGGTTTTGGCTGAAACAGGTCAGGTCGGGTTGACCAGAACCCAAAGCAGGTCAAGTACGGGTCCAAAAAATTGAACCATTTGTAAAAATGAGTCGGGTTAGGGTTGAACCGAATAATATCGGGTCAGTTCCGAATTCGTTCCGAATCCAACCCGTGACTAAAAATTGACACCCCTAATCAGAATATTCTAAGATAATTTCTATCAAAGAGGGTGATATTTAAAGTATTTAAATATACATTATGATTAATACTAATTTGAAATAAACTTAATAATTTAGAGCTGATTCCAACACAATTTATGTTTTATTAATTAACTGTGATTTTTTTTTTTGTACCGCAATGGCCTTGATCCTTGACGGG
>NW_021483912.1:0-231 GCF_001605985.2 Dendrobium catenatum | reverse complement strand
GAAGCCTAAGCTCTCAACCAATAGGCCAAGGAGAGTTATGTGAAAAATAACCTCTAGAAGGGAGGAAGGAGAAAAAATTTTAAAAATACCTAAAACTTGCAAGGAACACCAGCAGACAAAAGTCGTGGGCGGTTGCCAGGTGGACGCCCATCATGGTAAAAGTATGAATAGCCACGCCCGTTCCATTGCGGTGCGGTAACCCTTCGAGAAGCTTCTGGGGAACTCCTGGCT
>NW_021483911.1:0-526 GCF_001605985.2 Dendrobium catenatum | reverse complement strand
GAGGAATCTCTTTTTAAAGTTGGCCTTTCCATTCAGGCAGGAAGATCCCATGCAATTCGGTTGAAAAAATCTGAGAAGGTTCGTGAAATAACTTCTACCGCTCTTAAGCGTCCAGCAAGCCAACCTTCAGAAGGTCAAAGAGTAACTGACTCTTCCCACCTAAAGAAGAGGAAAATAAATGATAAAGCGATCCCACCGAGAGATGATGTGGGAAGCAAGGAAGCTGCACGTTTCCTGACTATCGATACAATTTCTCTTTATTCTGATATTGAAGCTCGATCCTCAAGAATACATATCCCAGAAGATGTATTGAAGCATATTTGTAGCGGGCGACGACATGCTAATGAAATCGTGAGTAATCTCTTTCCTCTTCTTTTTATTATTATTATTATTATTTTTTTTAACATAATTAAATTTTTTATCGCAGATGATTCAAAAGATGGATATGGAATCCCGATTTGAATCAATTTTGAATAATTGGAATGATGGATTTGTAAAAGTTAAATATTTACAAGGAGAGTATAAA
>NW_021483910.1:0-597 GCF_001605985.2 Dendrobium catenatum | reverse complement strand
CTAAGCAGTTTAGCAACTTATGAAATTCTAATTTGGTCGATCAAAATTTTAAAATATATTTTGTGTGATTAAGTTGTCTAAATGATATGTTAAGCTAATTATATTACTAATGCAACTAATTTATTGTGGCGGCTATTAATTAGTCTATAATCATCTTAATTCATGCTAATTAATCTAACTCAGCGACATAACTAATATGTGAATTGTTAGAAATGTTAGGATGGTGAGCAAATAAGTGCACTATATGTTATTCATAATATAAGGTTTGATTATATTCATTTATATAATTCAATAATTTTTTCAGAAATCTATTATAAAAATAAATAAATTTAAACACTAATTTATTTATTTATATCCATGAATATTATTTAACCACTTAGAGCTCTAAGCATAGTGATAGAACTATTTACAATAATTCAACTAATTTCCAGCTGGCAGTCAAAAAGCCCTTCAATAAGGACAAGTGGGGTCCATGGCGGAGTTCGTGGCAGCAGCCAGAGGAGAGAGAAATTGACTTTGAGGCAGAGAGAGAGAGAAATAGAATTTGGCTTGGATGAGATAGAAAGAGAGAGAGAGAGAGAGAGAGAATAATTAGGA
>NW_021483909.1:0-204 GCF_001605985.2 Dendrobium catenatum | reverse complement strand
GCCCTTAGTATGTGTTCCAAAGTTCAGGTAGTTTCACTTCCATTGTTTGAACATTTTTTTAATATTAGAGCAGGTTCTCTAAATTTATGTTTAAAAACCTTGACATAGATCTTATGACACACTTTGGGAATTAGATTAGCGCTAATAGTTATTCAGTATCTCGTCCGCCACTTTGTGATAATATTCCTTTTGACTATTAGAAAA
>NW_021483908.1:0-214 GCF_001605985.2 Dendrobium catenatum | reverse complement strand
CTTTGCATTCAAACCACACGAGCGGAATCCTTTCGGAGACCCACATCTGGTACTTTTTTCTGCAAGAATAGGTTGTGGATTCCTGTGTTTGGAGATATGAGAAAAGAGATTCTATAAGAATCTCATCATTCAGGTTACACTGTTCATCCGGAAAGTGGCAAGATGTACGGAGATATAAAGAGTTTGTTCTGGTGGCCGAGAATGAAAAAGGATG
>NW_021483907.1:0-4943 GCF_001605985.2 Dendrobium catenatum | reverse complement strand
AGTGTCTATTTAATGACTAGCCTTAATCGAATGTTCTCTCTCATTACTAGGACAGGTTATTAATCATAGGGGTTTGTGCCTATAAAAACTAAGAACCAGATGTGAAAATTGATGTTGGCAAATGGGGGGTCAAAACATGAGCCTAATTTTTGGGTTTTATTTTTTGGTGAGCCTTTAAAATCAGCTCATAAATGTTTAGCCTCTACTTATTCAGCTCATAAATTTGAAATTAATTGAGGATTTATATGGTTCATTCCCCCTAGCCTTTGGCCCTTTGATTTCCTCCCCTTGGTTCCTTCCCCTTCTTTGTGGCTCTTCGATTTTTCCCCTGTCTGGTTGTTGGTTCCGATCCCCTTGTGATGCATGTTCCGGTTCCTTGGATGCTGTCCCGTCTCCCTGTGCTGCCCCTTCGGTTCCTCCCCTAGCTGATTCTCCCGTGGTTGCTTTGCCCCTTCGGTTCCTCCCCTGGTTGCTTGTCCCGTGGCTACTTTTCCTGGTTTCTGTGTGGTCTTTTTGGGTGTTGTTCTGGAATAAATGCTAGCCCCTTTGTGGTTGTTTGGGTGTTGTTTTTGGACAGTCAGCTGGCCTTTCATTTCCCTTACCTGATTGGTTTATTTGGAGGTGTTTTCTGGTCTGTTTTTGGCTGCCCCATTTCCCCTATAAATATTAGATGTTTTGTAATAAAAAAAAGGATGTAATGATGTTATTTTTGGAGTAAAAAACCTGAGGGTTTTTCTTCCTTCTTTGAAAAAGCTTGCGAGCTTGTTTCGTTCTTCCTCTCCCTCTAGGAAAGCTTGCGAGCTTGTCCTCTCTTCATTTCGGCTTTTAACCTCTTTCTTTCTCCACAAGTATCGATGCCATTTGTATTTTCCGACTCAAGCAAAGAAGAGCTTCTTTAGGTGTTGTTTATGTTTGTAATTGTAAGCGTCAAAAGTTGTAAACGTCCTTAAACGTCTTTTTATAATTTAATAAAACGTAGTCTTCGGATTTCGTTTAAGTGGATTATATTGTTTATTTAAACTATATCCTAGGAAGAGCTTTCTTTTTCTTGCAATAAATTAGGGTTTCTTTTTTCTTTAATTTTTTGCTTGCATAAAAACCCTAAAAAAATGAGAAGTAATATATATATATATATATATATATATAATATATATATATATTATATATAATATTTAAGTAGTGGCATTATCTTTAATCCGAATCTAACTTCTAAAAAGTTAACCCTGGAAACAACCTAAACTCTCCTCAGCAAGTGGCTGAAGTGCAAATTTTTTAGAGCCCCACTATTTCTAATATAGAGTAACAAGTTGAACTAAAACAAAACAACTATACATTTTGTGTGGAAAGGCAAACTAGATTGTATTAAACAATCTAATAGATTAAACCATATATATCACAAAAGAGAATCGTAATAAAGAATAACAAAGCTGATGCAAATCAACAATTACCATTCATTTAAGTACTGACTATAAAACAAAATTTTACAAGTACTATGCAAAATAGGTGTGGGCTCCGAAAATTCGCCCTAGCCTCACCAGAGGATTGACTGTGGTTTTATGATTTTTACTTATATCGGCGAGGGAGTTTTAACGGATATGGTTCCAGGGTAAATTTTTGGGAGGCAGAGGGTTTGGAAATTTGGAAAAAATTGATATTTTAAATCATAAATTTCACCACCTTGCTTAAAAGCGGATGTGTGGTGGGGGAATGGATGATGGACCGACAAGATCTCATGGTTCGTCGTCCGGGGCCATCGTGAATCGCCTGGCCTAGCTTTAGTTAGAGAAGGTAGTCGATGGGTTGCTTCGTCCAAGGGGACCTTGTAGACCTGAGTTGGATGTTTGTCTAAGGGGGCAAATTTGAATCCACCTAAGCTGACAGAGGGCTTTGTACCCTATCGATCATATCCTATTGATTCATATCTCAAGGATTTGATGCCACTAAGGAGCGTATTGGCTATGGCCATAACCGGTATTTCGTGGTGCCATTTGGTGACAAAACCACTAGGTTCTGAGGGCCCTTGGTCATAACCGTTTATCCTACAGTGTCATTTGGCGGCAAAATTGCCGGTTAGAGGACACGTACCACGTCCTTACTAACAGAAGATTGTTTGAGAATGGTTCCTAATGATATTTTCGACTAAGCATTAACTCTTCGTGAGCTGAAGTTATATTTGAATTTATCCACCTCGGTAAATTGTTGCGGATGATGGATGGATTTTGCTTTGAGGGCTTGATGGATTTATTTCGAATTTTAAATATCTTGAAGTTTGGGATGGAATTTGGAAATTTTGGATTTTGGACTTTTGGGAGGCATTTGAAAATATTTGGAATGGACCCCACCGGTTGAGATTTGCATTCAACACGGCCATCATCGGGGTGTTCGGGGTCATTTCTCGTCATTGATTGAACCCTGTCAACTCGACCAAGCTATTAATCGAGGATCGAGTTTCTCGTAGGCTTTGTGCCTTTGTTTATGAATTTTCTTAATTGTAGGCCTTGAAGGCCTGATATGAATGTATTAAAACAAATACACTGGTCGCCACAACCGTGTATTTGTTTGAAGGTTCGAACCTTGTCAACTTCTATAGATCCGTATAGAAGGATCAGGTTCGAACATGAATTCACTAATCGATCCGCGCATCATCCCTAGGCGTCACGTTTGTACCAATAACACGCTCGTCGGGGCCCATGTGGGTTCTTGATTATATACCCCTTTTAGTGTACCTATGTGTATACAAATTATGATGCACGTGCAGGAATATTTTGAAATAGTTGTAGTTGTACAGGCAACTGTCATTTGAGTGTACAACATTTCATTTGAGAAGCTTATACACGCCTTCTTTCGACTAGTACGAGTGTTGCAGATCTGGTGGCGATTTGTTGTAGATTGTAGACGCCTTTTATCTGCTTGCATAAGTGTTGCAGATTCGGTGGCGGTGTGGTCTTGATGTTATGAGGCATCTCCTCATCTTGATGTTGACTCCCCTTTTCTCATTCACCGGGGAGGTTCTTCTGGACTTTGAAGTCAATGATTGCTGATTTGGAAAGAACTCCTTTGTTTAAAATCTTAAGTGTAGTGAACTTATTACCTCCAGTGTTTGCGGGCACCAGAGCTATTTTCTTCTTAAGTATAGGACTAAGAAGAAACTTTGGAGCACCAGGAAGTTTAGTTCTAATTTGTTCAAATATTTCTTCCATTCTGTCAGGGGGTGTCCTTTTTCATACATCGGGTTGCCCTTGTACCCGACGTACTTGAAGATCTTGATCACCATTTCCATAGATGATACCCGTACTTGTGCCCACAGTGATTCGTTGTACTTACGATACACCCACTGTTGTTACCCACAAGCATTCATTTGCAGGGAATTGTTGAATCCACTACGATCTCCTGGAAGTGTTTGTAGAAGAGCCGTTATTCTTGCATCATACCCACCTTTCAACAATCTCAGGTGATTTGCTTTGATGTATTTGCTCTTGCTTGTAGGGACGAATCTTTGATTGCTATATATGGGTGGTACTCGTACACCTTACAACTGTCCGTTGCTTCTTATAAGTATAGTATATTGACTTTGTGGAGACTGTTGTATCTACTACGACCTCTTGGAAATATTCGTAGGAGAACCATTGTCCTTGCATCATATCCAAATTTCACCAATTTCAGGTGATTTGGTGATTGCACTTGCTTGTAGAGGACGGTCCTCTGAATGCAGGTATTGCCATCTCAATCTACAGGCATTTGTAGGGATTGTCGTAGGAGTCTATTACATCTTGTGGTCTCCAAAAATTCGGCTCCGGCCTCCCCGCTTTTCTTTTTATTCGGCGAGAGAGTTTTAACTGATAAGTTTCGGGATAAATTTTGGAAGGCAGATGGGTTTGTAGATAAGACACTACCCAGAGATTTCGCCCTCATTTTGCGAGGACTTTATGATCTGAGTTCTGGTTTCCTATAGGCGTAAGCCCCTATAGTTAATTACCCCTCCCGATAACGAGAGAGAACTTTCGATTAAGGCTAGTCATCAATCAGATACGTAGAACATACGTGGTATCTGGCATATAGTAGCAGCAATGAGTGTTGGTATTGAAGATTCGAAGTTTGGAATTTGAAGGGTTTTGGAGATTTGGAAAATTGATATTTAAAACAAAAATTGCATGATCTTGCACTTAAATCGGATGGTGGGGGAATGAATATGGACCCGATCAAGATCCCATGGTTCCGTCATCCCGGGCCATCATGGTCCCTGGTTTACTTAGTCAGAGGAGGTAGTCGACCCAACCTGACAGAAGGATCTTTGTTGGCAACCATGGGTTGCTATGTCCAAGGGGACCTTGTAGACCTGGGATGAGTATTTGCCTAAGGGGACAAATTTAAATCCACCTTAGCTAACAGTGGGCTTTATGCCCTATCAATCATATCCTATTGATTTATATCTCAAGGATTTGATGCCAACAAGGAACGTAACGGCGCTAGCCATAACCAGTATTTTGTGGTGCCATTTGGCAGCAAAACTACTCGGTTCAGAGGGCCCCGGGTCATAACCGTTTATCCTATGGTGCCATTTGGCGGCAAAACCGACGGTTAGAGGACATGTACCACATCCTTACTAGCAGGAGATTGTTTGAGAATGAATCCTAGTGATATTTTCGACTATGCATTTGGCTCTTTGTGAGCTGAAGTGGTTTGTAACTTGTTCACCCCGGCAAACTTTTGCGGAGGGTGGATGGACTTTACTGTAAGTGTTTAATGGATTGATTTATTTTTAAATATCTGGATTTGGAATCATCTTGGATTTTGGATAGTTTGGAGTTTTGGATTTTGAATGGGC
Source organism: Dendrobium catenatum (assembly GCF_001605985.2). Taxonomy (NCBI): domain Eukaryota; kingdom Viridiplantae; phylum Streptophyta; class Magnoliopsida; order Asparagales; family Orchidaceae; genus Dendrobium; species Dendrobium catenatum. The sequence continues at coordinate 118 of NW_021483907.1, read as the reverse complement.
CTTTGGGAGCCATTTAAAAGTATTTGGGAACCCCTCCGATTGAGATTTACATTCAACACGGCCATCATCGGGGTGTTCGGGGTCATTTCTCTATATTGATTGAACCCTGTCAAGTCAA
>NW_021483906.1:0-209 GCF_001605985.2 Dendrobium catenatum | reverse complement strand
TTAATTTATATATAAAAAATTATTTAAAAAAATAGTAAAAAAGTCATCCCAAACAAAGCCTAAATTGAATTCTCAACTTCTTATAGGATGACTTTGTAATGAAGGTCAACTTATTAATAAATGTTGACTTCTTTGTGATGACCATCTTCAATTCATCAATGAAGGAAGAATTACCAACAAATGAATAGTTTAGAGCAATTAGTTCAGGG
>NW_021483905.1:0-379 GCF_001605985.2 Dendrobium catenatum | reverse complement strand
ATATAGAAGATATGTACTTGAACAAAAATGCACAGAATTTGAACCAAATGAGCAGAGGACTTGTACGAAGAACAGAGGACTGGTGGACCTAAATCTGAACAAAATTCTAAATGATTTTTAAAGGTCAAAATCAAATGAAATAAAATCAAATTGGAATCAGACTCAAGCCAATTTGAACCTACACTTGAATTCAAAGGACTGCAGGGGATTTGAATAAGACTATAACATTAAACAAAGACTTTGATTTGGACTGGATCCGGATCCAAATAAAGAAGTTGAACTCGCACTTGAACTCAGACTATACGACATCAAGTGGGGACTTGTAAACTTGATGAATTCAAATCTGAATAAAACTGAATTTGGATCAAAACACATGCAA
>NW_021483904.1:0-445 GCF_001605985.2 Dendrobium catenatum | reverse complement strand
AAAGCGTGTATGGGTATTTTTTGTTTGTAGAAAAGTATTTTTTATCTTTTTTTTTGAAAATATTTTGCAAGAAAAGAACAGATATTTCCCCGCAAGCGGGTACTTATGGGTATCCCCGCTTCGTCGCGCGCATCGCACTGGGATCCCTTCCCACCACGCTAAGAAAAGCATGTATAGGCGGGGTTTCCAAGGCGATACGAACTTCAAAGAAGGAATTAGGTGATTACCCGCTTCGTCGCAGGCGTCGTGACGCACTCCCTCCCACCACGCTAAGAAAAGCGTGTATAGGTGGTCGTTTTGTCCCGACAAATGCGTTGAAACGGGTTCTCGGAGTTTTAGGGTTTAGGAGCTTATACCTTACTTTCGTCGGTGTCGGCACGAAGATCGAGGGAAGGGAGAGCATTCTTTTTTTATACATATTAATATTAATTATAATTATATTAAT
>NW_021483903.1:0-266 GCF_001605985.2 Dendrobium catenatum | reverse complement strand
TTTGCATGTAATTTCTTAACTGTTCCTGGAGGGAACCATTCCGGACGAATCCGCACCATAACATAATCACCAACCTCAAAAGTTTTAAATCGACGTTTTAAATCTGCATGTAATTTGTATTCCTGATTATTCTTTTCAATTTGTTGTGCAATGTCCTTATGAAAGTCATGCAGATGCAGTGCAAATGAGAATGCAAGAGACTCGGAATGTATGATGATTGACATGAATTGTGGACTCTCACAAAGTTTTTTAAACGGAGGGAAAAT
>NW_021483902.1:0-343 GCF_001605985.2 Dendrobium catenatum | reverse complement strand
CGAAGATGACAGAAGCTCTATGGGCCTATCGTATAACCTATAAAATGCCAATCAAAGCCACTCCTTATTCATTGGTGTTCGGTGTTGAAGCCATATTACCGTTGGAGATTAAGCTACTGTCACTCCGGGTAGCAATTCAGAATGATCTCACTCAAGAGTAAAATGTCCGCCTCAGAATGGAAGAGCTCGATGCACTTGATGAGCTCAGGTTAAAAGCTCAACAAAACTTAGAAATCTACCGAGGAAGAATGGCAAAATTTTTTGATCGAATGGTGCGTCCTCGATCATTTCAGGAAGGGAAATTTATCATGGTGATGAGAAGACCAATCATCCCACACCGAAA